>NW_020260329.1:0-4216 GCF_003255815.1 Theropithecus gelada
GCAATTTACAATATAATTAGTTGTCAGTGGCATTATGTGTTTCATGTAACTCCATTATTAAAACATTTACAATTTACATAATCAGACAAATAATTTAACGAGTTTGAGATAGAAGAGTTTTTTTCCTACTTACAATAAAAGGCTATTTACAAGCAGAAGTAATGGCCAGTTTTAGATGCAGGGACAGGTTAAGCACCATAAACCAGTTTGAGATGTTTAACCCAAATAAAGTGGAAAAACATATTTTTATTGTATTTATTGACTGTTTTTGAAACAGAGTCTTGCTCTGTCACCAGGCTGGAGTACAATAGTGTGATCTCTGCTCATTGCCACCTTTGTCTTCCCAGTTCAAGCAATTCTCCCAACTCTGCCTCATAAGTAGCTGGGACCACAGCTACTTGCCTGGCTAAATTTATGTATTTTTAGTAGAAATGAGGTTTCACCATGTTGGCCAGGCTGGTCTCAAACTCCTGACCTCGAGTGATCCACCTGCCTTGGCCTCCCAAAGTTTTGGGATTACAGGCATGAGTCACTGCCCCCTGCCAGAAATACATATTTTTAGTATTAAAGTGTGTTTCTGTTTTTTTTTTTATGTGAAAGATTCTCAACAAAATGATAAAATGAAATGTTTTTATGGTTTTACCATGTAAACACAAATACATTTTATATTAATCATGAAATGATATATTTCACTTACCAGTTAGAAATACCATACAAAAGTTATTTTGCTTTTATTCTGAGTTTTAGTATTCAGAACACATTTTAGAAATAATCTTTATTACATCTTTACTGTATATGTTGCAGGAATATCACCTGAATCTGGGCTATTATCAGTGCTAGGGTCCAGACATATTTAGGAACTTTGGAAAATAAACTCTATAGGTTCAATAGAAACCTCTTTACAGAGAAGCAGAGGCCCTTCTTACAAGAAAACTCATTCAAAGGGAAAACTAGATTGGCTTCTAAAAGCTAAGTTCATTAAGAGACTCTTCAGTTTTGGATGAGAGGAATTCTGATTAGAGCCAGGTGTCTTCCACTGGATTTATATAAATTTCCTGACACAGTCTGAGGTCAAATTGAGGTTGAAATTATGGGATCTCTTTTAAATTTATGAAAAACACAAGTTAAGGCATATTTTTCCCATTGCCTGGAGAATTTTATAATTTAGTGTAATTTCAAAAAAGAGTTAACTGTGAGTGGGTTTTGGGGTTAGGATTACAGAAGGAAATACAATTTCCATGCACAGAAGCGGTAAATAAGGGAACTATAATGGTGCGTTTTTTGTTAAAAGCGCAACTGAAATACCCCAAGCTTCTCACAGAAACAATTCTGTAATACTTTACAGGGCTCTGGGGTCTTTGTAAAGGGGAGCCAGTAATAAAGGAGACTATTTCAGTTAATTTGTTGTCATCATTATTGTGTCTTGAAAGGGCTACTCTGTGCCTCCAGTTACCAGTGTCACATTGTTGTCAATTTAGAATGATAATCTTTCATTCCTCCTTGGTGCAGCTATGTTTGATGGCAGGGCTGATTTAGCACTGGGTGAAACTCGAGATATGTTTTGTACCTCCTCTGTCTTTTCTTAGAAAAAAATCAGATTAAAATTCAGGAATGGCTTAAATAACAATAAAATCTAGAAGTTTTGTAGGTTTTTAGTTTTTATTTTAGATTTTTTGGACCCAACAGAGTACTTTTCACATCTCTTCTTGTAAGTAGTATTTAATCACCTGTTTTATCTACAAAAATTCTTTACCTAGAGTGGGCATCTACATACTATGGCCTATAGACCAAATTCAGTCCATGGCCTGTTTTTTATTTTTTTAATTAATTAATTATTATTATTTTTTACCCACTAGCTAAGTATTGCTTAACATTTTTTTAAATGGGTTGTTAAAGGAGAAGTAGGGGGAAGAGAGGGAGAAATGAGACTGTATATAGAATGCAGAGCCTGAAATATTTACTTCTTGACTCTTTACAAAAAGTAAAAATAAAAATTGTTGATCTTTGCAGCACAGCAGCACTTTCAATATTACTTTCAACAATCACAGAAATATTTTATATCACAGATATCCAAGACAATATTCACTCTTACAGGAGTAATTATTTAACACTTAAGCTATGGCTAGTATTACAGAAGAAGTGACTTTTCTTGCTGTTTCATTTAAAATAAGTTACATATAAGTGTAAACACCACACGTGACTGGCGGCTACCATACAGTGCAGTAGAGAAGAATGAATGCTACAAAAGGTAGAGTCTATTGAATATTCTAAAACATTGAATATTACATTTTAATGTGCATATAAGCTGCCTGGGATCTTTGAAAAACCAGAATTTGGGTTTGGTAGATCTCAAATGAGGTCTGAGGTTCTGTGTTTCTTAGAAGTTCTCAGGTAATATTGCTAAATGCTGGTGGTCAGTATGATGGTGTCAAGTATCATGGCGATCATACTTTAAGAAGAAAGGCAGAATATCTTGAGAATAGCAGGTAACAAATTACAATGTCAATTCCAGGAATTCTTAAAAGATGAATAAAAATTTCATGACCATAGGTGATTTATGACCGTATATATAAACTCAGGTCTGTCTTAGCACTAGCTCCTAAACTATCTGTCACCCCACCAATTGCTGTCAAAAGGTAAGAAACCTGAGAGTGTATTAGACCCCAGGTTATTTTCTTGTATTTTATTTTTTGTTATTGTTGTTTTTGAGACAGAGTCTCACTCTGTCCCCTAGGCTGGAGTGCAATGGAGCAGTCTCAGCTTACTGCAACCTTCGCCTCCTGGGTTCAAGTGATCCTCCTGCCTCAGCCTCCCGAGTAGCTGGGACTACAGGTGTGTACCACCACACCCAGCTAATTTTTGTATTATTAGTAGAGACAGGGTTTCACTATGTTGGCTAGGCTGGTCTCGAACTCCTGACCTGGTCATCCGCCCATCTGGGCTTCCCAAAGTGCTGGGATTACAGGCATAAGCCACCATGCCCAGCCGGACCTCAAGTTGTTTTCCAGGAATTATTCTGGGTATGTGTTTGTGCACATGTTTGTGGTTGGAAATGTTAAAACTGGTCACTAATTGAGTACTATTATAATGAACAATTATGGTAGACTATGCCATATAACATGAGCTCTAAAAGAAATCTAACTTAATATAGCCTGCATTTGTAAGGAATAAGGATACTTAAAATAATAAATTCTAAGAGATGGTGATTAACAGCATGAATTCTAGAACCAAATTACCTAGACTCCAACCCAGGCACTACCATTAACGAACCTTGTAAATTTGGATATATTACTTACTCTGTCTGTGCTACAGCATCATTTTTTCAAAGGAGGAGAAATATATATATATATGTGTGTGTGTGTGTGTGTGTGTGTGTGTGTGTGTGTGTGTGTGTGTATATATATATATATATATATGGCTGTAATGGGAATTACGAGTTATAAAAGTACAAAGATTTGTGCCAATAAATATTTGTTAGTTATTATTGGGCAATAAATATTTATGTTACCTAAGTATACAAATTATCCAAAGGTATTAGAGTAAGAGATGTTTACATATAAGAATAAATGTTTAGGAGTACAGGTAAAATGCATGTATGTGACCCAAATATGTGAATGTAATATAAAACAGAATTGGAAAGATTGTATTAATATAATGGTATTAGATTGAATTATAATTATATTTCAACATATAGAAAAAAGTGACTTAAAAGCATTGTATGTTAGTTTTTAATAATTGCAAAGGTTAGAAATGTCTTTTCCATTATCTATTTAATAGTTGCTTTCATGGATGACAATCTTAGAAATGTAGGCATTTTCTTATCTCATGCCATTCTTAGAAGTATCCTGTAGATAGCAATGCTCTTACAACCAAGGAGCCATAGGTGCATCAACAATATTTTATACAAAATTGGAGACTTTTGAGATTCAAAATTATACCTATGTAGACAATTACAGATAGTAATGAAGAATACCTATTATTCACAATTTAGGACAAAAGTGTTAATGAGAGTTACATGTGAAAACCTTTGCCTTTCTTTTTCCTTCCTTCCTTCCTTCCTTCCTTCCTTCCTTCCTTCCTTCCTCCCTCCCTTCCTCCCTTCCTTCCTTCCTCCCTTCTTCCCTTCCTTCCTTCTTTCCTTCCTTCCTTCTTTCCTTCCTTCCTTCTTCCCTTCCTTCCTTCCTTCCTTCCTTCCTTCCTTCCTTCCTTCCTTCCT
>NW_020260330.1:0-4216 GCF_003255815.1 Theropithecus gelada
TATCTGCAGCCTCAACCACCTGGGCTCAAACAATTCTTCCGCCTCAGCCTCTGAAGTATTTGGGACTACAGGTGCACACCATCCTTGCTCAGCTAATTTTTGTATTTTTTTGTAGAGATGGGATCTTGTTACGTTGCCAAGGCTGGTCTCGACCTCCTGGGCTAAAGCGACCCTTTCACCTCAGCCTCTCAAGTAGCTGAAAATACAGATGCATACCACCATGCCCAGCTAATTTTTTCTTTTCTTATTTCTTTTTGTTTTTGTTGTTTAGTTGGGGATCTTGCTATGTTTCCCAGGTTGGTCTTGAACTCCTGGCCTCAAGCCTTTCCCCGCTTTGACCTCCTAAACTGTTGGAATTATGGGTGTGAGCCACGACTACTGTGTCTAGCAGTCACAAGGGTTTTTATAAGAGAAAGGGGGAGGTAAGAGAGTCAGAATTGGAGGAGATGTGATGATGGAAGCAGAGGTCAGAGAAGGAGATTTGAATATGCTTCGCTTCTGGCTTTGAAGATGCAGTTAGGGGCCATGAGCCAATTGAATGGGGGTGGCTTTTAGAAGCTGGGAAAGGCAAGGGAACGCATCCTCTCTGGAGCCTCCAGAAGGAATGCAGTCCTGCTGACACTTTGGCTTTAGCCTTAATTGACCTATTTTGGACTTCTGGCTCCCAGAACTGTTAGGTGGTAGATTTGTGGTGTATTAAGGCACTCAATGTAGGGCAGTTTGTAACAGCTGCAAGAAGAAATGAACATGAACCCAGGGGTGGTGGCCCACACCTATAATTCCAGGTATTTAGGAAGCTGAGGCAGGAGGATTGCTTTGGCCCAGGAGTTCAAGACAAGCCTGGGTAGCATAGTGATGCCGTATATATTTTTTAAAAAAATTAGCAGGTGTGGTGGCATGCACCTGTAGTCTTAGCTATTAGAGAGGCTGAGGCAGGACGATTGCTTCACCTATGAGTTCGAGGTCTCAGTTGTGATCATGCCATGGCACACCAGCCTGAGTGACACAGCGAGATTTTGTGAGGAAAAAAAAAAAAAGGAGTGAGCATGGCAGGAATGGGTACAGATGGCAATATTAAATAGAGTGGCCAGGGTCGCCCTAAGTGAAAATTGAGCAAAGACTTGAAGTGGGGGAAGCAGCTGGCCAAGGTGCTGAGGTAGGAACATTGTAGGCAGAAACAACAGGATAAAGTTGCTAGAAGGGAACTCCGTGATGTGTCTGAAGCTCAGGAAAGAGACCAGTGGGGCCGGGTGGGGGGAGTGGGAGGGGAAGAGAAGTAGGGGAGGAGGCCAGGGAGTTGTTGGGCTGAGATCAGTAAAGATTGTGTAAGCCCTGGGAGGCTATTGCTGGGGCTTTGACTTTTACTCTGACTGGGATGGGAACTGCGGGAGGTTCTGAGCAGAGAGGCAACGTGATCTTTCTTCTGATTTAAAAACATCCCTTGGCTGCTGAGNTAAAAATTAATAACATGTAATTATCCAGGCATGGTGGTGTGTGTCTGTAGAGTCAGTTACTCCAGTTGTCGAGGTGGGCAGATCTCTTGAGGGTGGGAGTTTTGAAACCAGCTTGGGCAACATAGCAAGGTCTCTCTCTCCACCAAAAAAAAAAAAAAAAAAAAAATAGCTGGGAGTTGTGATGCTCACTTGTAGTCCTAGCTATGGTGAGACTGAGGCAGGAGGATCCCCTGAGACTAGGAGATCAAGGCTGCAGTTAGCTATGAGTGCAGGACTGCATTCCAGCCAGAGTGACAGAGTGAAACTCTGTCTCAAAATGCAAAGTGAAAAACCTCAAGTCGGACCAGTTCCTTTTTGACCATGCAGCCTTTTCAACCCCATAGCTGCGTGACTGGGTTTGTGTTGCTGGAGATGAGACCTGTGCCCGGTTGTTGCCTGTCTAATCAGTTTATTTTTAAATATATTAGTGAAATTTATTTCATACTTTATGTCCTCATATTGTGTGGTTTTTTGAATTCTCCTTTGAATAGCTTGTAACTAACTATTCAAACATCTTATTGGTTCCATAATTCTTTTCTAACTCGCTTCTTAAAAATCAGAATTGATACTAGACTACCTACTCAGTTTTTATTAATGAGGAGATGGAGTTGTTTGCACGCTTTACCTAAGATTAGTGTCATATTAGCCAAATCAAATCAATACTTGAGCAAATGCAAAATTAGAGCTTCTTCAGCATGGAACTCTCTCATGATTCTTGAAGATGCCATTTCCTTTTTTAGTCTTTAGTAAAGAGCTGCTATCATTTCAGACCCCTTACTATTTAGGCACTTAGGAATTTTTCACTGGAATTCATGTACAGAAAGACCATGGGCGTTTCTAATGAATTTAACATTCATCATTTAACTTCATGACTCATCCCTAGGGCTGTAGTTTTACTAATGAATTTTTCAGATACTACTCAGCTAGCAACTGAGCCTAACCAGGAACACACCCTCAACCATTTAGTGGTCTTTTTTTTTTTTCTTTCTTTATTCCTCCTGAAAGTCGATTACTCTCAGAAGGTGGTGAAAACTTGCATGTCTTTTGTTTTTTTTCCTAGAGACAAGCTCTTGCTCTGTCACTCAGGCTGCAGTGCAGTGGCTCGATCATGCCTCACTGCAGCTGGAAACCCCTGGGCTCAAACAATCCCCCAACCTCAGCCTCCCAAATAGCTGGGACTACAGACGTTTGCCCCTATGCCCAGCTAATTTCTTTGTTTTTTAATGTTGAGATGGGATCTTGCTATGCTGCTGAGGATGGTGTCAAACTCCTGGCCTCAAGTGATCTCTCTGCCTCAGCTTCCCAAAGTGCTGGAATTGTATACAGGCCTGAGCCACCTGTGTTCAACCCCCATTTTCTTTTTTGTTTTTTTTTTTTTGAGATGGAGTCTAGCTCAGTTGCCCAGGCTGGTGTGCAGTGGTGCCATCTCGGCTCACTGCAACCTCCACCTCCCTGTTTTAAGCAATTCCCCTGCCTGTTAATATGAAGGCCGCCATGGCTGATGCCAACCAGTTCTGTCCCTGTATGTCCAAGCACCAGACTTCCTTACTGACCCTTTGCAATTTCAGACCCTCCATCAGCCTCCTGTATCCTGCTGGAGATTTTGGAGCGTCTCAGCATCTCTGGGGCTGCTCGCATGCATCAGGGAGGGAAAGGCAACAAAGCCCACACAGACCCTTGCAAGCATCTCAGGATCTCCCAGTGGGATCCTCTTTTCCCCAGCTCATTCCTTAAAATTCTGCTGACTCCCCTACTTCTTCCTCCAGCTCAGCACTTACCTGGAGTTGCCCCAAAGGTGACCACAGGGGAATTTTCACAAGGGACTTCCCCAGACTGTTCTGAGATAAAGGGGGTTAGGATTACAAAGAAGTAAACTCTAAACCCTGGTATCATGATCCCAAAGCATTTCTTAAGGGATGTACCCACAGTGGGCGCTGCAGCTCATCTTATTGGGAGAAAAGGAGACCAAGGATGCTTTTTCTAGATATGTCTGCAGTGAGGGGTCTGGTTATGCAGTTTATAGTAGAGCTTAAGGAATCTGTTCCAGGACCAGGGATACTTTCTTTTAAGTGTTTCGAATTACAACCTAAACACAACACCTTTACTGATGTCTGTGAATGGTCAGGGCCCTGGCTTGGGTTCAGGTCTGCAGGGGAAAGCATGCAGGTGTCCAGGCCACGGAATAACAGAGCAGTCAAGTGTCTGTGTATTCTTGGTCAGAACATATGGAAAATGTGAAGAAACTGCGGAATCCTACTCTATCCTTTCTAGTAAGAATTGATATTAGGAAGTACAAGTCATTTGATTATGTTTTTCTTTTTAAAAAATTGTTTTGTGCAATTTGATTTTCTGTACATATATATTGATTTAAAGGAGTGAGAGACTTTCTAATTTCTAAAAAAATACACTTGGAAATTTGAGGGGATTACATTGAATCTGTAAATCAATTTATAGGGTATTGTTATCTGAAGAATATTAAGTATTTTTAAAATTATTGTAGGTATACATAAGTATGGGTTACATGGGATGTTTTGATACAGGCCTACAGTGCATAATAATCACTCACATCCTGGAGGGTAGGGTATCCATCCCCTCAAACATGTGTCCTTTGTCTTAGAAACAGACCATCCTTGAACATAAGATGACTTCCAGTTATTTTTCAGTTTATCTTTGATTTCTTTCAGCATTACAAATTGTGTAAAATTCCTGTACCTCTCTTAAAT
>NW_020260331.1:0-4215 GCF_003255815.1 Theropithecus gelada
CTGAGGAAGCAGCTTGGCTTTCCTGGCCACTGTGCAGGCAGCCCAGGCTCAGGGGCCTATGGACAGGCCCAGTCTTGCTTCTTACAAAAGCGGGGTGAGTCACTTCTGCAGGACATCGATAGTTGGGTGGGTGGCTTGTTTTAATTTTTTTTTTTTTTTGAGGTGGTGTCTTGCGCTGTCGCCCAGGCTAGAGTGTAGTGCTGTGATCTCAGTGCACTGCAACCTCCGCCTCCCGGGATCAAGCCATTCTCCTGTCTCAGCCTCCTGAGTAGCTGGGATTATAGTCGCCTGCCACCATGCCTATCTAATTTTTGTATTTTTAGTGGAGATAGGGTTTCACCATGTTGGCCAGGCTGGTCTTGAACTCCTGACCTCAGGTCATCCCCCACCTTGGCCTCCCAAAAGTGCTGGGATTACAGATGTGAGCCACGACAGCCAGCCCGAGGTTGCCATCTATTAACCGGAGAACAAGTTCTTGCCAGACACTAAATCTGCTGGCACCTTGATCTTCGATGTCCAAACCTCCAGAACTGTAAGCAATACATTTCTTTTGTTATAAGGCACCCAGTTTATAATAGTAACCTGTAGTATTTTGTTTAAGTTTTATATCAGTAGAGGAAACTATTTTTTTGAGACAAGGTCTTGCTGTGTTGCCCAGGCTGGAGTGTAGTGGTACAATCACTACTCACTGTGGCCTGACCTCAGTGATTTGCCAGCCTCAGCCTCCTGAGTAACTGAGACTACAGGCGTGTGCCACCACATCCCAATAATTTTTGTATTTGTTTGTAGAGATGGCATTTCTCCATGCTGCCTAGGTTAGTCTCAAACTCCTGGGCTCAAGCTCAGGAGGCCCACCTCAGCCTCCGTTAGTGCTGGAATTACAAGCATGAGCCACCACACCCGGCCTAACCGGTAATATTTATTTATTTATTTACTTATTTTTGAGGCAGGGTCTCTCTCTACCACCCAGACTGGACCGCAGTGGTGCAATCTTGGCTCACTGCAACCTCTGCCTCCTGGGTTCAAGTGATTTTTGTGTCTCAGACTCCCGAGTAGCTGACATTCTAAGTGTGCACCACAAAGCCTGGCTAATTTTTGTATTTTTAGTAGAGACAGGGTTTCACCATGTTGGCCAGGCTGGTCTCAAACTCCTGGCCTCAAGTGATCTGCCCACCTCGGCCTCCCAAAGTGCTGGGATTATAGGTGTGGGCCACTGCACCCAGCCTAACTGGTAGTATTTTTGCTATAGCAGCTGAATGGACTAAGACACTAGGCATTCCAGTATCCAGGTTTCCATTTGGCCACTCACAGATATAGGATCACCTGGGGCTCGTGGAGAGGCAGATAGAAGCTTTTTTGGAATTTATTTTTATTTTTTCAGACCTCTCACGGATGAACAGACATAGGCTTCTCACGCTTAGGTGTGGGCAACATTCTTCAAACACCTCCCTCAAAGTGGGAAAGGCCTGGGGGCTCAGAGGAGAGAAGAGAGAAGGCAGGGAGAAGGTGGAGGTGAGGGAGGGAGGATGGGGCCCAGCGCTCAGTGGGGTGTTGGGGAGGGTGGGTTTCCACTGGGGTTTGCCCATCCACAGCTCAGTGGTGGGATCTATCGAGTATGTCTAACAAGACAGGACCCATGGCAGGTTTGGTAACTAACATCATGCAGTAGCTTCTTTTGTCTCTTTTTCTTTGGAAACGGAGTCTCGCTCTTGTTGCCCAGGGTGGAGTGCAGTGGCACAATCTCAGCTCACTGCAACCTCTGCCTCCCGGGTTCAAGTGATTCTCCTGCCTGCCTCAGCCTCCTGAGTAGCTGGGATTACAGGTGTGCACCACTGCGCCCGTCTAATTTTTGTATTTTTCGTAGAGATGCGGTTTTACCATGTTGGCCAGGCTGGTCTCAAACTCCTGTCCTCAGGTGATCTGTCCACCTTGACCTCCCAAAAGTGCTGGGATTATGGGCATGAGCCACAGTGCCTGGCCTGTTATTCTCTTATTTTTATTTTTCTCATGTTTTTTTTTTCTCCTTATATTTTGTTTTCTTTGTTTGTTAGAAATCTATTTTACTTGTCACTGACTTGAAGCTCAAAACTTTCCTATGGCCGGGCGCGGTGGCTCAAGCCTGTAATCCCAGCACGTTGGGAGGCCGAGACGGGTGGATCACGAGGTCAGGAGATCGAGACCATCCTGGCGAACACGGTGAAACCCCGTCTCTACTAAAAAATACAAAAAACTAGCCGGGCGAGGTGGTGGGCGCCTGTGGTCCCAGCTACTCGGGAGGCTGAGGCAGGAGAATGGCGTGAACCAGGGAGGCAGAGCTTGCAGTGAGCCGAGATCGCGCCACTGCACTCCATCCAGCCTGGGAGACAGAGCCAGACTCCGTCTCAAAAAAAAAAAAAAAACAACAACTTTCCTATTTAGTTTCTAATCACTCCCTCTCTCTCTCTCTTTTTTGAGAAGGGGTCTCACTGTGTTGCCCTGGGTGGTCTCAAACTTCTGGCCTCAAGCCATCCTCCCATCTCGGCCTCCCCAATAGCTGGGATTACAGGTATGAGTCATCATGCCTGAGTAAGTTCTTAATAAATGCTTTCTGAATGCATGGACAGAAGAATGAATGAATGGCTAAGTGAATGAAGGAATCAACTTCTTTCTCCTCAGTGGGTGTGTGTGGGCACGCAGGCTGATGCTTGCCTGTAAGCGAGCCCACCCCCTGCAAAGGGAGCTACAGCTCTGTGTGTCTCTCTTCAGGCTCCTCGAGCTCCTGGATCTTCTGGGGCAGCGCCGTCGTCCAGAACTGGAACCTGTGGGCCTTCAGAGCCCGGCCCACTGCAGGCTGTAGGTTCAGCTGCAGGTATTGCTCCTCCTGGTCGAACAGCGGCCAGTGTGGCAGACCCTCGCCGTTGGGGTTCCTGTAGACATGCCATCCCAGCAGGGCGATACGAGGGTCATTCTGAGCCCCTGGAGCCCAGACCTGAGCACCCTGACTCTGGTCAGGCAAGGCAGCCAAGCAGGCCAGGTGGGCTTGGGGTAGAAGCGGGGAGGCTTCCAGAAACAGGAAACAAATTCCCTCCAGCTAGTGTCAGCTCCAGTGGGGGTGGGGCAGTCGGCTCTGATGTGTCCCTCTCTCTGAGAGGGAGACCCTGACGGTGGCACAGCACTGGTGCCCACCCTCCAGGTAGAGCGGAGAGAGGGAGCGTGTCCACTGCCCCACGGCCCCCCACCCTGTCCAAGGGGTCCCGCGGCTGGGGAAGGCGCTATCATGTGATTAAGGATGTGGGTATGCTCATGAGGTCACCCCAGACTAGGAGATTGCTGGATGGGCACAAGCCTCCCAACCCGGGGAGGTTGAGGCAGGGGTGTGCCATCTCACCCATTTCGAGCAAAGTTGGCCCAGTACTTCATGGTCTTCCTGCTTAGCCGCTCCTCCTCCTCAGTGAATTTAACTGCAGAGAGGAAGGGGACATGTGTCTTAGTCAGCATGGCCCACCTCAGCATTCCAGGTGGAGCTTGTCCATGGCCCCCCAGCCCTTGGTCCCCAGTCCCACTTCTCTGCTTTTTCTCTCACTGCCCTCAGAAGCCAGTCCTCCCCTTTTCCAAACTTTCCCCTTAGCCCAGGCTCTGGCTGACTCCATCCTTCCTGGCCCTGAAGGCCCCTTCTCCCTTCTGTCACTGGCAGTCATTGAAGAAACAAACATGTCCTTGAAACATCTGCTCTGCACCAGGCAGACACCCAAGGGTGGGGAGGGACGGAGGGAGCACAGACCACAGTCTGAAGAGTCATGAATTCTAATCCTGGCACAGCCTTTGGAGCTGTAACATCTTGGACGCCTGATCTCATCCTGTCTCTGAGCCTCAGTTTCCTTATCTGGGCAGTGAGGACAATCAATCACCCCTCAGGGACCCAGCCAGGGACCCAGCCCACCTCCCGGGAAAGGAAGAAGACTCACCGTAGTTGCCCCAGAAGAAATTTCCGAAAACAAAAGGAATCTCATCACCATGGTCTGCCTTCACGTGCGGCGGCTTGATGTTTTTGACCCAGCTGGGCTGATGCTGGAACTCATAGAAGTACACAGGGGCCCGGGAACCTGTGGGGTGGACAGCCCGTGACATAGTGGCCCCTCCCCTGAAGCCTTCTTGCCTCACCCATGGGGATAAGATACCCAGGTCCAATGCTGGCTGGAATCTGGACAGTGGGGTGTGGAGCCCCAGGCTGGGGCA
>NW_020260332.1:0-23975 GCF_003255815.1 Theropithecus gelada
CACACATACACATACACAATACACATACACAGATATACATACATACACACATACACACATGCATATACAATATGTATATACACACACAATACACACATACACACATACATACAGATACATACTCATACACACACACGGACACACACATCCCCCTGCAGTTCCTTCTGACCAGCTCACTGGACATGGATGAACTTTATGGCAAAATAAACTTTCTAAATTAACTGAAACCTGTCTCAAATTTGGGATGTTCATAGGCTTCAGTTAGTTTAGAAAGCTTATTTTGGCCGGGCGCGGTGGCTTAAGCCTGTAATCCCAGCACTTTGGGAGGCCGAGACGGGCGGATGACGAGGTCAGGAGATCGAGACCATCCTGGCTAACACAGTGAAACCCCGTCTCTACTAAAAATACAAAAAACTAGCCGGGCGAGGTGGCGGGTGCCTGTAGTCCCAGCTACTCGGGAGGCTGAGGCAGGAGAATGGCGTAAACCCGGGAGGCGGAGCTTGCAGTGAGCTGAGATCCGGCCACTGCACTCCAGCCTGGGTGACAGAGCGAGACTCCGTCTCAAAAAAAAAAAAAAAAAAAGCTTATTTTGCCAAGGTTGAGGACGCGCACCCGTGCCCCAGGCTCAGGAGGTCCTGATGACGTGCGCCCAAGGTGGTGAGAGCATGGTTTGGCTTTATACATCGTAGGGAGACATGAGACATCAGTCAGCATATGCAGGGTGAACATTGGTTCGGTCTGGAAATGCGGGGCAACTCGAAGCAAGGGCAGGAAAACTCCAAGTGGGGGGGAGGTGGCTTCCAGGTCACAGGTAGGTAAGAGACAAATGGTTGCATTCTTTGGAGTTTCTGATGAGCCTCTCCAAAGAAGCCAGTCAGATATGCACTGATCTCAGTGAGCAGAGGGGAGACTTGGAATACAATGGGGGCAGGTTGGCCCTAAGCAGTTCCCAGCTTGACTCCTCCCTTTATCTTACAGTGATTTGGGGGGCTCCAGATCTTTTCCTTTCACATTTCTCCCATTTTCTCTTTAAAATCTTTTGGAGAAAGCATTTTAGAAGAAAATGAGTCTGTTCCCAGGTTTCGTCTGATCTCTCACGACTAGGATGGTTTATTCCTAGACGGGAAGGTCCTGAGTTATTAAGAAAGCTCATTTTTAGCAAGTTGTGAAGTCTCACGTCCTAGGAAGAGAAAATAGGGGGAGGAAGAAAGAAAAACAACAACAAACCAAAGAATAATCCTGCAAAAATTGACACAGGCCACATAACTTTAAAGTCCATACATCGGTAGATGGGTATGAAAGTAGCTTATGTACATAAATAGGTTGCTGCTATTTTCTTCTGAAGTTTAAGTTGTCTGGCTTCAGTTCACAGGGCTTTAAGAAAGCACAGCTTAGGTTTTAGTGACTCCAAATTAGGAAAAATGAGGGGGGTGGGTGGGCGTGGTGGCTTGTGTCTAAAATCCCAGCACTTTGGGAGGCTGAAACAGGTGGATTACCTGAGTTCAGGAGTTTGAGACCAGCCTGGCCAACATAGTGAAACCCCATTTTACTAAATAATACTAATAATACAAAAGTTAGGCAAGCATGGTAGCATCCCAGCTGCTAGTGAGGTTGAGGGAGGAGAATTGCTTGAACCCAGGAGGCGGAGGTTGCAGTGAGCTGAGATCACACCACTGCACTTCAGCCTGGGTGACAAGAGCAAAACTCCATCTCAGAAAAAAAAAAAAAGAAAAGAAAACAGAAAAATGGGGAGGGGGCAAGTGAAGGAAAAAAAATTGCAAACATTATTTTGAAGACTTGTAGCCAAGGAAAATTAGAATTAGGTCCAAACTGTAGAAAATAATAAAAATTGAAAACATTAGGCAAGACTAGAATCTAAAAACAGGTGCACCGTAGTTTTGAAACATAATTTTTCTCTCTCCAGTTTCCCATTTTCACTAAAGACAAATCATGGTAAGACTGGTTTGCTTTATTGTACCTGGCCTAATTATTTGCATACAGTACAGCAAGAATAATTACTTTTTACATAGGCTTTTTTTTTTTTTTTTTTTTTTTTTTTGAGACAGAGTCTCGCTCTGTCGCCCAGGCTGGGACTGCAGTGGCGCGATCTCCACTCACTGCAAGCTCCACCTCCTGGGTTCACTCCATTCTCCTGCCTCAGCCTCCCAAGTAGCTGGGACTAGAGGCGCCCACCACCACACCTGGCTAATTTTTTGTATTTTGAGTATAGATGAGGTTTCACCGTGTTAGCCAGGATGGTCTCAATCTCCTGACCTCGTGATCCACTTGCCTCAGCCTCCCAAAGTGCTGGGATTACAGGTGTGAGCCACTGTGCCCGGCCTACATAGGCTTTTAAATTGGCTTTGATGGAACATTGTTCCATAGGAGGAATCTCAGATAAGACTTTTTTAAAGCTGAGCCCAGCCACGAATTTGTGCCATCAAATACCTATGAGTTGAGTGATCCTAATCTCTTGGGGCTCCTGGACCTGTCAGAAAGTGATATTCTTTTCTTGCCACAGGTCAGGAACCCTGTACAGGGACTCTGTAGACAAACGTATGAGGCCAGTTTTTCCAACGGGTTTTTATTGGCTCCATAAGTCAAGTTTGATTCCTTAAATGAAAGCTCACCATTCCAGTCAAAGCCTTAGTACAATAACCAGTTTCTCCAATTGTGTCCTGTTGCAAAATGAAAACAGATTCTTATTGCACTTATATAAATAACTGTACTCCCATAAATTAAAAATATTCACAAATAGTTTCCAAATTCTGGGGAAACCAGGTAGAGAGTGTCAAAGAAAAGAGTCAAACTGTAAAATAATTGAAGAGGTTTATTCTGAGCCAAAATGAGTGACCATGGCCCATGACACAGCCCTCAGGAGGTCCTGAGAACATATGCCCAAGGTGGTCGGGGTACAGCTTGGTTTAAAACATATTTAGTGAGGTATGAGACATCAATAAAATACATTTAAGAAACTACATTGGTTTGATCAAGAAAGGTGAGACAAATCAAAGCAGGGGCTTCCAGGCTATAGGGAAATTTAAATATTTTCTGGATGACAATTGATTGAGTTTATCTGAAGGCCTGAGATCAACAGTAAGGAATGTTCAGGTTAAAGTAAAGGATTGTGGAGACCAAGTTTTATTGTGCAGAGAGGGAGCTCTCAGATAGCAGACTTCAGAGAGACAGCAGGTTGTAAAATGTTTCTTATCAGACCTAAAAGCATGCCTGGCTCTTAGTTGATGATCTCCTGGATCTGAGAAGAAAGGAAAACAAAGGAGAAAGGTGATTCTCTATAGAATGTGAATTTTTCCCACAAGAGACGTTGCAGGGCAATTTCAAGGTATGGTAAGGAAATATATTTTGGGGTAAAACATTTTTATTTTCTTCCTTGTTATGCCAGAGTCAGATTGGGAAGTAAGTCATGATATACAGGGTCAAATAAAACCCATCTGATGAGAATTTATGGTTTGTAGGACATGACTCCCCAGACCTCTTAGATAGGAATTTGGGCAAGATACAAAATCAGAGCTTAGTCCTCAAGAGAAACAAATATACCCCAAATTTTGTTCATAGGAGTATACTGAATTGTAAAAACCTGTCAATATCTCAAAAGAAAAGTTTTCTCAGCTCTGAAAAATACAAAAGAGAGAATCAGCAACATTTAATGCAAAGGTCAGAAAGATTTTTTAGTCTTCTATCCGTTCAGTTTACGCAGTTAACTCCTGTTCTGCCTGATATTCCAGAACATTTCCACTCTCCAAGAGACTCTGGAAAGTTTCTTTCTCTACTCTAATGCCACAATCTCCAAAGTTATCAGAATCCTGTATTTAAGAACACCTGTTAGGGTTCTATAGCAGATTACAAAACCACCATCGAAGGAGGACCAAAACAAGAAAACAAATGTCCGTGGATGACAAAAAGTTTCAGGGCAACCATAGTCAAAAACACAATTGACAAAGAAATTTGTTTCCTCTGTGGCACACAGTAATTTAACATAATAATTATAATTGTTATTGATAAAGCATACTAAGTTATATCAGAATTATAGGAGTTTCCCATAATTTTGGAACACATACCAATATCATATTTATACAAACACAGCCTAAAGAAAACCAAATACCATTTCATATTTGACAATGCCTCCTGTATCATTTTTATATCAAATAAGCTAAACTATGTCATCGTTGGACTTTAGAGAACCTAATGTCTTAAAGGATTAATTAAGTCAGAAAAAGACATAATTTATAATTGGATTTTGCAAGTTTGCCAAATATCAAAGGTTTAAAACACTTGATATCACAAATTGGATTATCCATTTAACCAAAGTGGTAACTCAAGGATTTCAAAAAAGGCAAAAGCCTTCTTTGAGAGAGGAGATTTAATGTTCCAAACAATAAACCCTAATAAAAACAGCATGAAGTCAATTAGATTTGTTTTTCATTCATTTATTTATTTACTTATTTGTTTATTTTTGAGATGGAGTTTCACTCTTGTTGCCCAGGCTGCAGTTCTATGGTGTGATCTCTGCTCACTACAACCTCCACCTCCTGGGTTCAAGCAATTCTCCTGCTTCAGCCTCCCAAGTAGCTGGGATTACAGGTGCCTGCCACCACACCCAGCTATTTTTTGTATTTTTAGTAGAGATGGGGTTTTGCCATGTTGGCCAGGCTGGTCTTGAACTCCTGACCTCAGGTGATCCACCTACCTCAGCCTCCCAAAGTGCCCAGATTACAGGCGTGAGCTACCACACTTGGCCCCAAGGAGTTGAATAGCTTTAATTTCTGACTCTGTGTTTCAAGAATGCAGTTTATTTTGATTGACATCTTCTATCAGGCCAGAAGATGGGGCTTTAATTACTGGCAGTGTTGAAAATGTAGCAGGACTTGGTGTCCTTTTCACATGCGGGAGTCAAAGTCCTATAACTCATGTCAGAAGTACTTTAAAAGCACATATAGAGAGATACACGGATGTAATAACCTTAGTTTTAAAAAAGTTTAATCCCAGTTTTTTTTCTAAGCAAACCAAAATTTAATAATAATGTGACAACTTGATCATATAAAAGTTTTTGGTTTCTTTTTACATAAATCCTCTTATTGTGACTTACATAGACCATTCATGACATGGTTGGATTTTCTGATTTGTCCTGAACTTCCCTCCTTCTTAAACAACCAGTCATTTTACTTTAGGACTAAATTTATCATACAAGATTCTAATATGAAATTATTTCTCTTTAAGCTTTCTTACCCAAAAAGTTCGCTATTTGTATAACTTTGTATCTTGTTTCATACATAACCTTTAAATAAGCTTTGAATTAGACCAAAATTATTCACCCTTTTAAAAGGACACCTTTTCTTTCAGCAAAAATGTTTTCCTACAATATATTTTTGTTGGAAAATACTCAAATAATGAAATATCTATTTTTTAATTTAACTTTAGATTCTAAATTATGACAAGTTTGTCTACAAGTATTTATCCTATTATATTTCCCTAATTATCTTATTTTACTCATTTACTTAGATTAGTGAAACATTGTGCACACAACACCACAACACATAAATACATATACATATTAGGCATGCTGATGGAAGTACATCTTTTTTCTCTTTTTTTTTTTTTTTTTTTTTGAGATGGAGTCTCACTGTTATCAGCCCGGGCTGGAGTGCAATGGCATGCGATCTCAGCTCATTTCAACCTCTGCCTCCCAGGTTCCAACAAATCTCCTGCCTCAGCCTCCTGAGTAACTGAGATTACAGGTGCCCACCACCATGCCCCACTAATTTTTGTATTTTTAGTAGGGACAGGGTTTCACCACGTTGGCCAGGCTGGTCTTGAACTCCTGACCTCATGTGATCCATCTTCCTTGGCCTCCCAAAGTGCTAGGATTACAGGCGTGAGCCACCACACCCAGTCAGAAGTACATTTTATAGATTCATAAACACCACTTTTTCCCTATCTTAGACTTTCAGATTTTTTTTTTTTTTTTTTTTTTTTTTTTGAGACAGAGTCTCGCTCTGTTGCCCAGGCTGGAGTGCAGTGGCCAGATCTCAGCTCACTGCAAGCTCCGCCTCCCGGGTTTACGCCATTCTCCTGCCTCAGCCTCCCGAGTAGCTGGGACTACAGGCACCCGCCACCTCGCCCGGCTAGTTTTTTGTATTTTTTAGTAGAGACAGGGTTTCACCATGTTAGCCAGGATGGTCTCGATCTCCTGACCTCGTGATCTGCCTGTCTCAGCCTCCCAAAGTGCTGGGATTACAGGCTTGAGCCACCATGCCTGGCTGACTTTCAGATTCTTAATAACCTGTTTCACAACCCTAAGGCAGTTGTCAGCTAAATACCCTTAAATTTGCATATTAAAGGAAACAACTCAGATGAAAGTCAAATAGCAAAAGTTACATAGTAAGATATGAAGAGAAAGTCTGGTGAGCTAGAGGGAAACTAAAGCAGACTTAATTGCCAATTGAACATAAAATTATATAAGTCTATTATAAATGGGTCTTCAACTATATACACACACAGACATATACATCACTCATACACACACACAAAGATTCTATAGCTTTTACTTCAGTACTTTAGCCGTGAGATAAATATAAGTTCACTGGCTTGCAAAAAAGACCTGTTAGATCAAAACAGTGGTTTTTATCTCAGTAGAAAGGTAACAGCAGATTTAAAGCAGGTAGAAAAGAAAACAGGGGAAAAGGGGACGTAGGAACTCTGTTGGTTTAGGGTCGACTTTAGGGCTCTTTTTTCCGTAATGTAAATGTGCACAAAGACTGTATTACTTCCATTTTACTCTGGCAAGTAGATGTGCCTTAAAACCTACAGAGTGCTCAAAAGGGGATCATTCTCTGTGTTTTCTCCTCATTCTGGGATTATTTGTTTCCCGCTTTTTTGTCTCAAAAGGAGGAACTGAGCTGTGGCCTAGGTTTTTGTGTTGTGGATTGATGTGTGCTGCTTGTGGGCAGGACTGCACAGTGTGTCACCGCTGAGTCATTTCTGCCCTCTTACAAGTCTCAGTTTCTCTCTCCAGAGGTCTATGACCTCAGAGAGGGCTCAAAACGCTGGGTGATCAGCCTTTATATGCATTTCCTGGATTAACTATTTTTAAATTAACTTTTGGGGGGATTTCCCTGAAGGGCTGCTGCACATCACAGGGGGGTCAACTCCCTAGATACTCCCATGAGGCCCCTGGTCACCCAGGGACCCTTTGGCTGGGAGAAGCAAATACCCTTTCTCTTTGGAGCTGAAAAACTCAGTCTCTCATTTACCTATGAAAACAACAGTTCAGTTCCTCACACAAATGCACACAGACAAACCAAACTGAGATTAATGTTGAGAGAAAAGCAATAGAGAAGACCCTTTAGAATACATCTCCAAACTAGAATTAGGATCCTTAAACAACAACCTCCTAGGAGAGAAAAGAAAAAAAAAAAAAGAACAGCCAAGACCGCTTCCTGTAGACCGTACTCAGCCACCCATAACTTTGTAGCTCTCATCCGCCATTATACACACCAAGGTCAAATCCTCTCACAGTGCAAGGGCGTCTATGGTACCCCCAAAGCCAAAGAGGTCAGGTCATGCAATACAGGAAAACAGAGCTTTAGCCCTAAGAATAACCCGCCCATGACTCTTGAAACCACAATGAAGACAGAACACCCATAAAGGGTTGAGTGGGGCCTTTGTTCTGAATTCTTTAAAGAGTTCAAGTCATTAGAAGTCTTCTCAAGAGTCTTTGGTACTGCAGATGGCAAAGGGGGAAGGAGGTATAGGGTGGAAAAAAAGTAAATGGAGGAACAATTTTTTTTTTTAAGACAGAAAGCAAACACAGAAACCAAACACATGCTTTTATGTTTGATCTTTTTTCTGCCTCTGCAGCTACAAGGAATTTTAGCCAAATTAGAGAGGCCTTGTTACCCACAATTTGGAATTCTCGCTCGGATTTGACCAAGTCAGGCTGAGTTGGTCAAATCCAATGAGAGAAAGACAAGAACAAACAACAACAAAAAAAACCCAACAATATATCACTGAGCACTCTGACCGTGCGGAGAAATTAAGACCAGCTGGTTGTCTCATGAGCCGAGACAGAACCCAGTTCACTCACTTACCTAGGGAAGGGTCTCAGGCTGAAAACAGCTCTCTACCATCCTAGAACAGGAAAAGAAACTCATCTTCTCTGTTGGAAGTGAGCTCAAACTCCATAAAGGAGTTACCTTCCTTCCATCGTCGTGGAAGCAGGAGAACTTGCCTTCCTTGTTAGAAACAAGTAAAACTCCAAAAAAAAAGGAAGAAGAGTTGTACAGCAAAATAAGCTTTATATCTTGACCAATTTGGGGAGATTAGAGATTCTCGGCCGGGCGCGGTGGCTCAAGCCTGTAATCCCAGCACTTTGGGAGGCCGAGACGGGCGGATCATGAGGTCAGGAGATCGAGACCATCCTGGCTAATACGGTGAAACCCCATCTCTACTAAAAAATACAAAAAACTAGCCGGGCGAGGTAGTGGGCGCCTGTAGTCCCAGCTACTCGGGAGGCTGAGGCAGGAGAATGGCGTAAACCTGGGAGGCGGAGCTTGCAGTGAGCTGAGATCTGGCCACTGCACTCCAGCCTGGGTGACAGAGCGAGACTCCGTCTCAAAAAAAAAAAAAAAAAAAAAAAAAAAAAAAGAGATTCTCTGGAGGGGGTGCTCTCAGACATCAGCAAATTATCCTGTTGATTTGAGCCATAAAATTAGCTCACGCCAGTACCAAGCACCATAGGAGGTTTGTCAAAGGTCAGAATCCCTCTGTGGTTACCAAAATGTGAACCTAAAAATTTGAGACACATCTCAGTTAATTTAGAAAGTTTATTGTGCCAAGGTTGACGATGCACATTTGTTACCCAGCCTCAGGAAGTCCTGACCACATGTGCCCAAGGTAGTCAGAGCACAGCTTGGTTTTTTTTTTATACATTGTAGGGAGACATGAGACATCAATCAACATATGCAAGATGAACATTGGTTTGGTCTGGAAAGGTGGAACAACTGGAAGCAAAAGCGGGACAACTGGAAGTGGGCAAGGGCTTGCAGGTCATAGGTAGGTAAGAGACAAACAGTTGCATTCTTTTGAGTTTCTGATTAGCCTCTCCGAAGGAAGCAGTCAGATATGCGTTTGTCTCAGTGAGCAGAGGGGAGACTGTGAAGAGAATGGGAGGCAGGTTGGCCCTAAGCAGTTCCCAGTTTGACATTTTGCTTTAGCTTAGTGATTTCGGGAGCCCAAGATACTTTCCTTTTGTAGACCTATCTCAAATTTTCAGGGTTTGCATTTCGGTAACGACGGAGGGACTCTTGCGGGAGAGGCCCCTGACCTTTGGCAAACCTCCTATCAGCGCTTGGTACTGACATGAGCTAACTTTATGGCTCAAACCAATAGGACAGTTTGCTGAGGTCTGGGAGCACCCCCTCCAAAAAATCCCTGATCTCCCAAAATTTGGTCAAAATCTAAAGTTTCTTTTGCTGTACAACTCCCTGTTCTTTTGGAGTTTTACTTGCTTCCAACAAAGAAGGCAAGTTCTCCTGCTGCCGTGATGATGGAGGGCAGGTAACTCCTTTATGGAGTTTGAGCTTGTTTCCAACAGGGAAGATGAGGTTTTTCTTTTTTTCCTGCTTCTAAGATGGTAGAGAGTATCTTCAGCCTGAGACCCATCCCTAGGTAAGTAGCCGAATTGGGGTTCTGTCTTGGCTGAAGTTATCAACTAGCTGGTCTTAATTTCTCCTTACCATTAGAGCACTCAGTAATCATATAAGTTGTGTGACTGTTTGTTTTACTGAATTGTTTGTTGTTGCTGTTGTCTCTGTTTTTGTTGTTTTTTCAATCTTTTTCCCATTGGGTTTGACCAACTCTATCTGACTTTATCAAATCTGAAGAAAATTCCAAATTACTGGGAACAAGGCCTCTCAAACGGTTAAGGTCCCCCCCGCCCCGCTCATCCCCAAACACACACACACAAAAGGTGGTGTGGTGGGGGAGAAAGATGCCAGTCAAAAGAAAAAAAAAGAGGAAATATTTTTTATTTTGACCACTAAAGGGACTTTATTTACATAACAAGACCACCTTTTTGCTAGCCCGACCAAATTGAAGGGGCAATGTCTGTATTTATGAAACAGCAGCAATTTGTCCCAGGTGAAATATGGTAATGAGATTTAAAAATATATTTTTAAAGGAGTTCAATGGTTAAAGTCAGCTTAATTAAAAGCTAATCTCCAAGGGGTGTGTGTGTGTGTGTGTGTGTGCGCGCGTGTGTGTATTTAAAAGGCCTTCTTCATGTTCTTCATGTTTTTGGGACCTTGTCCTGTTTTTGAGCAAAAATTTTTTTTTTCTCAGTTGACTGAGTTCTGTTTTTCTCTATCTACTTCTGCTGTCTCTCCTTTCTCTTGCACCCTCTGCTGCACGAGAGACCTAAAACAGTTTCTAAGAGCCTGGGGTTCCTTAAAGAAACTAAGAAGGCATTAGACTCCCTTTGGGTTCCCATGGAACCCCCAAATGTGTAAACAGACAAGTTCATCTCAGCCTTTTTTTTTTTTTTTTTTTTGAGATGGAGTTTCATTCTTGTTGCCCAGGCTGGAGTGCAGTGGCGCAATCTTGGTTCACTAAAACCTCTCCTCCTGGGTTCAAGCGATTCTCCCACTTCTGCCTCCTGAGTAGCTGGGATTACAGGTGCCCACCACCTCGCCTGGCTAATTTTTTGTATTTTTAGTGGAGACAAGGTTTCATCATGTTTGCCAGGCTGGTCTCGAACTCCTGACCTCAGGAGATCCACCCACCTTGGCCTCCCAAAATGCAGGCATTACAGGCATGAGCCACCACGCCCAGCCTGTCTTAGCTTTTAAACTGCTTGCTTTTGTATTGTGTTACCTGATTTATTGACTAAAATAGTTATTTGAAACAGAGGCTACTCTTGGGTTTTTACAGAAGAGTGTAGTTTAGACACTTAGACATGTCTTTGTTTTAAAAAAAAAAAAAAAAAAATTAAGTGCCCTGTAAAAGCATCACACGATCTAGCCCCATAATAATTCTCCCTTTTTGGAAATTCAGGATTCACTGTGGGCTCTGCCCAGAGCTCGGAGGTCCAGTTACAAGATGGGTAGTCCCTATCTAAATAAAATAAAATTTGTCTCCTTATATAATCCAATGGTGGATTTTTATAATTTTATGTTTGATTTGGCATCCATCTTTAATCTTCCTCTAGCACACCAGACTTTTTCTCTCCATACCATATGTTGTAAATTTTGCTATTTGATTTTCACCTGAGTTGTTTCCTTTAATATGCAAATTTAAGACTCTAGCTAACAACTGCCTAGGGTTCTGAAACAGGTTATTAAGAATCTGAAAGTCTAAGATAAAGACAGAAAAAGTCTTTGTAAATCTGTTAAGATGTACTTCTATCAGCATGCCTAATATGTCTATGTATTCATGTGTTGTGTGCACAATATTTCACTAGTAAAAATATATAAAAGAGCTCAATTAATTGGCTTAAAAAATAAAAGTACTTAGATACTAAAGAAAAAAACTAGTCAAATGCCTTTTCAAGTTCACTTGACTTAAGTCAAATCTTTAATAAGCTGGATTTTAAATTATTGGTAAATAATACTAGAAACGTCCTAAGAATTTGCTGGCATCCATTTTTGTTTGCATTGATTAATCGAGCAATTTCATACTTATCCCTGCCAAATACTACAAGGTGTCAAAATTTGGCATAAAAGTTACAAAACTATAAACGCAGCCCAAGACAGAATAGTCTCTATTTGTGTAATCTTTAATAAAGAACACTTTAGGCCAGGCGCGGTGGCTCACGCCTGTAATCCCAGCACTCTGGGAGGCCGAGACGGGCAGATCACAAGGTCAGGAGACTGAAACCATCCTGGCTAACACAGTAAAACCCCGTCTCTACTAAAAACACAGAAAAATTAGCCGGGCGTAGTGGCGGGCGCCTGCAGTCCCAGCTACTCGGGAGGGTGAGACAGGAGAATGGCGTGAACCCAGGAGGCAGCGCTTGCAGTGAGCCGAGATCGCGTCCCTGCACTCCAGCCTGGGCGACAGAGCAAGACTCCGTCTCAAAAAAAAAAAAAAGAAGACATTAATATTGGTTTAATGATCCATAGCTACAGCTTGAATTTAGTAAGATTACCATAACTTCTAATCCTCTGGTTTTAGACAGTCTAGTTCACAGGCAGTAAGGAGGTTTGTTTTGGGAAAGGACTCTTATCATTTTTGTTTCAAAGCTAAACTATAAACTAAGTTTGTTCCTCCCAAAGTTAGCTCAGCCTCCACCCAGGAATGAACAAGGACAGCCTGGAGGTTAGAAGCAATGTGGAGTCAGTTAGGGCAGATGTTTTTTACTGTCTCAGTTATAATTCTGCAAGGGCAGTTTCATAACTTTAAATGATGAATATCACAGTTTTCATAAATCAGTAAATGATTAAAATAAAAAAATTAGGTACAGGTATTAGGATAAATACTTGTAGACAAACGTCATAATTTAGAATCTAAAGTTATATTAAATTAGACAATAGATATTTCATATTTGGGTATTTTTCCAATAAAAATATATTGTAGGAAAACTTTCTTGCTAAAAAAAAAAAGGCATCCTTTTAAAAAGGTGAATTTTTTTTTTTTTTTTTTTTTTGAGACGGAGTCTCGCGCTGTGTCACCCAGGCTGGAGTGCAGTGGCGCGATCTCGGCTCACTGCAAGCTCCGCCTCCCAGGTTCACGCCATTCTCCCGCCTCAGCCTCCGGAGTAGCTGGGACTACAGGCGCCCGCCACCACGCCTGGCTAGTTTTTTGTATTTTTAGTAGAGACGGGGTTTCACCATGTTAGCCAGGATGGTCTCGATCTCCTGACCTCGTGATCCACCCGCCTCGGCCTCCCAAAGTGCTGGGATTACAGGCTTGAGCCACCGCGCCCGGCTAAAAAGGTGAATAATTTTTGTCTAATTCAAAGCTTATTTAAAGGTTATGTATGAAACAAGATAGAAAGTTATAAAAATAAAGAGTTTTTATGGTAAGAAAGCTTAAAAAGAAATAATTTCATATTAGAAAGAATCTTGTATGGTAAATTTAGTCCTAGAATAAAATGACTGGTTGTTTAAGATGGAGGGAAGTTCAGGACAAACGAGAAAATCCAAACATGAAATGAAAGGTCTATGTAACTCACAATAAGAGGATTTACATTAAAAAAATTTATATGATCAAGTTGTCATATTACTATTAAGTTTTGATTTCCTTAGAAAAAAATATTGAGGCCAGGTGTGGTGGCTCACGCCTGTAATCCCAGCACTTCAGGAGGCTGAGGCAGGTGGATCACGAGGTCAGGAGATCAAGACCATCCTGGCTAACACGGTGAAACCCCGTCTCTACTAAAAATACAAAAAATTAGCCGGGCGAGGTGGCGGCGCCTGTAGTCCCAGCTACTCGGGAGGCTGAGGCAGGAGAATGGCGTGAACTCGGGAGGCGGAGCTTGCAGTGAGCCGAGATCGCGCCACTCACTCCAGCCTGGGCAACAGAGTCAGATTCCTTCTCAAAAAAAAAAAAAAAAGAAAGAAAGAAAAGAAAAAAAAATTGAGATTAAACGTTTTGTGGGTGTGGGTTTTTTTTGTTTTTTTGGGGTTTTTTTGTTTGTTTTTGGAGATGTAGTTTCACTCTTGTTGCCCAGGTCTCACCCACAGAGTCTCAGCTGGGGTCAGGCACACCCGCCCTGGCCGACCTCAGGGGGCCCCAGGGTAGCCAGAGGGGCCTCAGCTTGGCCCCAGCTAATCAAGTGAGCCTGATTCCCTAGCCCCTGGGCCTCTTCACAATATGGCCACAACCTCCACAGGAGGGGGCACCTAGGACGGTCCAGGCCAGGCAGCCGGCCCCACACCTCTCAGCCCTGTGACGGGGTGTCCTTGGCCAGTGTCCCAACAGCTGATTTTAAGTCACCCCTTAAAGGAAGGTGATTGAATTCATGGTGGCACAGGCCCCAGGGAGGCAGGGACCTGCGAGCACAGGAACGGCTTCGAACTGCCCTGGAATCACCCCAAACAGGATGGTGAGCAGGAGAAGGAAAATGCAAGGCATTCCTAGCTACACCTACCTCCCCTTCAAACCTAACTGGGAAGAAATCCACCTCCCCTCTGTTTATAGAAGGCAGACAGCACAGCAGAGCCCAGCTTCTCCTCACCACCCAGAGCCCCGGGAGCATCCTAATGCGCACACATGACCAGCGGTCCAGCAAGCGCCCCGCACTCCCACCACCACAGCCCAGCCACGGGCCTGAGCCGCAGACTGAGACTGGGAGGTCCCAAGCCCAGCAGGTCTCGCCCTCCCTGGCCATCACCTGGACACTCGAGCATCTCCATGCCACAGCGTTGGGGGACAGCTTCCTCACTGGGCCCCACATCCCAGAACCCCCAAATACCCAGGAGCAGCCCCAGGCCTGGGCAGGAGGGGCCCCCTACTTCCGAAATGAAGCCAAGGCAGGTGAATTCAGGGAAGCCTGACTAGGAACAGCCTCTAAATCCAAGTCACTTCCTTTGAAAGACAAACACAAAACCCACTCCTGTCAGTCTCTCAGAATAGCCACAGATGACGCGCTTTGTCCACCTGGGGGGGCCCAGTTGCCCCCCTTACCTCTGCAAGCCGCCCAGCGTGGACACCATCTTGGCCTCCAGCCTCCAGCGAGGGGACAGTCGAGGCTTGAGCTCCCCCGAGGTCCCACCGCCTCGACCCCTGCCGGCTCTGGGTTCCCCGGGGCACAGGCACAGTCAGGGTGCGGCTGTGGGGCAGGTGAGCTGGAATCCCCAGAAGCTCACCTGCCTCCTGGGACGGGAGCCACACCCTCTCCCCGCACCTCCATCGGAGGGCTTGGTCTTAACTGTTCTGTTCTCGGGAAGAACTGGCTGAGGGAGTCTGGGGAACCTTGACGGGCCGCTGTGTTCACCAGGCCCTGGGAGGACCTGCCTGGGACCTACCCCTGCTCCTCTGCCCCACCCTCAGTGTCCATCCCCCAGTGGGGCTTGGAGGGAGCTGTCCCCACAAGGGACGGGCTTGGTGGGCTCCAACAGCACAGCGAGGGCTTCTGGACTCAGAACTCAGGACCTGACGCAGACGAGAGGGCAGCGGGCCCTGCGGCCATTGTGAGGATGAGCCAGGAAAGCCCAGCCCGAGTCCCCAGCTTCCTGCCCCTCCTCCTCCTCTTCTTCCTCCCCCTCCTCCCCATCCTCCTCCTCCTCTTCTTCCTCCCCCTCCTCCTCCTGAGCCTGCTTCACACCAATGAAAATCTGACTTTTTAAAATCTTGGGCTGGACAATAAGTTCTGAAACAGGACAACAGGAGTGCAAAATAAATAGAAATATTTGTTTAGATTTTACGGCATGAAAATTAATTTCTCTCTTCAGGAAATAGATATTAATTCAGAGACAAGCAGCCAGGGAAATGCTGCAACATTGTGACCAGGTGCTACAGCCAATCCACAGGAAAGCCAGATGCTCCTCAGAGCTACGGGCCATGAGTCACCACCACCCTCGCCCCATCCCACCAGCCCTGGTGGCCGCCATGCCCTCCGACGCCAAGTTCTCCACCTTCCCATAACACCTCCCTGTTGGTGCCAACTGAGCCTGGATTCTGGGATTGGCCCCAGCCCAAGGCAGACTCCCTGCCCCAGCCAGTGCCTGGTTCGGGTGGGTGCAGACCACATAGCCACGGAGGCAGGAATGAGGGTGGGTTGACGGGCTCGGAGGAGGGACCGAGCAGACATGGACTCCCTGGTATCAGAGACCCTGGGCTGGGCAAGCTGCTGGTGAGAGGCCCAGAGACCCCCGGCCTCCCTTCCCCATTTACCTCCACCTGCAACCCAGGGGCCTGGCGCCTCCACCCTGCCTGGGCATCACCCTCCCAGCTGCTCTGTAGACCTCCAGAGCCCGAGTCTGCGGGAGGGGCCCACAGAGCAGCTCCCGGTGCTAACGGCAGGTGGGAGGGACGCCGGGGCCTTGCTGGCATGGCTGGGCAGCTCTCCACCCGGCACACCCTGCGCCCTCTGCATTCCACCGTCAAGAGACATCCACGTGGGCGCTCACTCCACCATTAAGGAGACCTCCCCGCGGCTTCTTCCACCCACCCTGCCCAGGGCACCACAGGCTCAGCCTGGGAACAAAGAAGATGGCGCCTCATGGGTCTTTACCCCGGAATCACCTTGGCCGAGCCACACGTTACAGACGGCGGGGCCGGTGGACAGCAACTTGCCAGGGACACATGCCTGAGGGTCACGGCCTGAGAGTCACAGCCAGGCACCCCCCTACACACGCCTGAGGGTCATGGCCAGGTGCCTCCCTCCCAGGTAGAAGTCCCAGCTCTCCAGATCCCAAGCGACTTATGGGGCCTGAGCAAGAAGTGTGGGCCTGGGCAGGGGGTCCTCAGCCACCAGCCACCTTCACGCTCTGCGGGGGCAGACAAGGACAGTGCAGTGTGGCGTGGAGCGGTGGCCCCAGCCCCAGGCTGGGAAAGGCACAGAGGCCCGGCAGCCAGAGGGAGGAGGCTGCCTGTTGCCAGTGGGGGGGGGCTGCTGGGAGCCCCAGGGAGTCAGGGTGTCTGCCCGGCCCCAGCTCCCCGCTAAGAATCAGCCGCTCTGGCAGGCTGCCTGGACCACGGTGACTCAGGAACACCAATCAAATGCACATGTCGTTTGTCAGAGCAGATGCCCACACCCCCATGGCAGAGCCCTAACCCCTGGGGTGGGGGGGAAGGCTGGCCGGAGGCCCCTCAGCTGCTTCGTGTAAGGGACAGCTCCACATGCCCAGGAACCCGCCTGCATCAGCATCGCGAGGCCCACATGCTCCAGCGTGTGACCTGGTGCCATCAGGAGGGCTACGCCCACCAGACCCAAGGCCAGCGGGGCACAGTCAGGGCACCACCAGGGAGCCGCCAGGGAGCAGCCGGGAGCAGCCAGCAGGGCGCAAGCATGTTACCCTCTTCAGCCGACACTGCAGGCGGGTGGGTGGGCAAGCCCAGGGCCACCTCAAGGTAGGGGCAGGGGTGGCCTCAGAACAGAACAGACAAAAGGATGGAGTCGGCTTCTGGGTCTCAGATCCCAGGTCCGGGGCAGCAGGAAGGAAGTCTCCTGCTCCAGGGCAGGCAATGGTCAACTGTGGGCTGGGGGCTGGCAGGAGGGGGGCCCCTACAGAACTCCTCCTGGCCAGTCCTTCACCAGTCCAGGGCCACCCACCTTTCCCTTGTCCACAGAGGGCCAAGGTCGCAGCCCCCAGCCCTGTGCTTTGAAGTGGGCCCTGCTCCACAGTCTCTGCTTTCCGGAGTCAAGGCACAAACCCTCACCACCAGGAAGAACGGGTTTCACCCCTTCCACCGGTGACGCTGAACATCCCCGGCCACTGTGCACCCCGTTCCCTCCGTCCCCAGGGCCGTGAACCCGGAAGGTGGCTCCAGGTGCCACATGCTTTGCCAGAAACAAAGGGAGCATCACCTCACTTCCTGGCCTCTGTTTGCACAACCACCGGCACAGGGCCCGTGTGGAGGGGGTGAGGCAGGAGCCGGGAGGCCGTCTGAGGACCTACCCACAGCCCAACAGGACTCCAGCCCTGTCAGGCCGTGCCAGGGCACACCCAGGAGGTGCCTCCATGCCCGTCCGCCAGGCCAGGCACTTCTAGAAATTTCACAGCAACTCTTGATCTCCTAGAAGGGCAGGCGGGGAGACAGGGCCCATGCTCCCTCAAGAGGTTCCCCCTCCGGGGGTGGGTACAGGAGGGCAGAGCCCTTGAATGTGGGGCTGCCAGGACCGTGACTCCCACCCACCCTCGTGGCCTCCTGGGTCCTGCCCTGGTCTGTCCTCCCCACACCCCTGAGGTCCAAGGGGCAGTGTCGGGAGCATTGCCAAGGGCTTGCACCTGCCCTGGGTCTGACCGCTACCAAAGTGAGGAGGGGCCTGTCCTGGGGCCTCAGCCTGGGGGCAGACGGCTGCCCCAGCTCCTTGCATGTAGGTCCAAGGAAAAGTGAGCGGGAGGGCTCAGGTCTGCGATGTTCCACCAGGAGGAACCCGGCCCAGGGCCCAGGTGTCAGGAGGGCTTTCCTAAGACAGCCCCGGGCCTCCCGGCCCCTCTGCCTGCCCCCAACCCTCAACTCAGGCTCCTGGTCCACCTCAAGGCCCCCCAGCCCTCCCCGCCCTGGGCAGTGCCACATTCTAGCAGCTATTTGCTCTAGGCCTCCCTGACCAGCTCCTTTTTATTTTTCCTGAGAGATGGTGTCGCTCTGTCACCCAGGCTGGAGTGCAGTGGTACAATCACCTGGGGTTCCCCGTAGCCTCGACCTCCTGAGCTCAGGCTTGTCCCGCCTCCCCTGTAAGAGCCTTCTGTAGCTGGAACTCTAGGTGCGTGCCACCACACCTGGCTATTTTTAATTTTTTGTGGAGACAGTCTCACCATGTGTGCCCAAGCTGTTCTCAAACTCCTGGGCTCAAGCAATCCTCCCACCTCGGCCTCTCAAAGTGCTGGGATTCCAGGCGTAAGCCACTGCTCCCGGCCCTGGACCAGCTCCTTGAGGCATTATTTTTCATTCCTCTGCGTTGCTTGGGTGGGTGTAGGGGTGGACACACCTACCACACGGGCAGCCTCAGGGTCCCAGACAGGGCCTTGGCAGGTCACAGGCGCTCAGAGGCAGCAGAACAGGGCCTAAACCCTGATGACTCAGGAAAGCAGCCAGCATGAAGCCGCATAGCGAGGGGGCCAACGCGCTGGGCCAGGTGGGCAGAGCCCCGGTCACTGGTCAGTGACGTGCCTGCCATCTGGGTCCAGGCACGCTGCCCTGCACGCCTGTCACCTCTGCTTCCATGTGGGTGAGAGCACCTAGGTGCTGAGGCAAGAGACTGAAGGCACAAACTGTTTCAGTATAATAAAGAAAATAGCTAGAATAAGAATAGTCATAATACAAATTAGATATAGAGATGATCATGGACAATTATCAATCATTATTATAAACATTATTAATCATTAGCTTTTAATATTACTCTTCGTTGCATTTCATGCTCCTCCCGTACTCCTGCTTCCTCTTTGAACTTCGTAGTAGATAGCGGTAAAAGAAATAGTGAAAGTCTTAAAGTCTTTAATCTTTCTTATAAGTGCAGAGAAGAAAACGCTGACGTATGCTGCCTTCTCTCTCTGCTTCAGCTACCGAAAAGGGAAGGGCCCCCATCCTGTAATCACATGACTGACTTCACCTTGTCAATCACTTAGAAGATTCACCCTCCTTACCCTGCCCCCTTGTCTTGGATGCAGTAAATATCAGTGAGCCCAGCCGTTCGGGGCCACTACCGGTCTCTGCGTCTTGATGGTCGTGGTCCCCAGGGCCCAGCTGCTTTCTCTTTCTCTCTTTATCTTGTGTCTTTATTTATCACAATCTCTCATCTCCACACACAGGGAAAACACCTGCTAAGCCCTGTAGGGCTGGACCCTACACCTCCACACAGCCAGGGTCCTGATGGACGTCTTCAGGGACCTGTGGGGTCACAGGAGCCCCAAATCCCAAACCCTTCCTCTGGGGCCTGAGTCCACAACCGTCAGACACCCCTGGATCCCAACCACTTGCCCTTCTGCTTATAGGAAACTGGCTCCCCCAGGGGCCAGCCGTCCTGCGGGAGTGAAGGGACGGGCAGTGTCCTCCCCCACACTGCACTCTCCCTGGGGCTGAGACCACCAGGCCCGCAGCTTCTCCCCTCTCCCCTGCTGTACACAGGCAGCTCTGGCCCTGCCTGGGGCCCCTCCCGCCACTCCCCTGGCCCCCTGCTCAGCCGCAGCCCAGGGGCCCTGGTTGTGTAACATCTTCTCACGTTGCAGCAGCTTAGAGGTCTTAATGTGACCATCGCCAGCTTCTAATCCAAACGCAAAGGCCACCCCTCAGCACTTCCCCCGTCCCAACAACCCTGGCTGGAGCCGCTGCAGAATTCCATCAGAACCTGCCTGGCCGGAGCCGCTGCAGAAGGAACGGGGTCAGAACCCGCCTTCCTCCCCACACACTTGGGCTCTGCACTGCTCCTTCCGTGTGGACGCAGGTCTTGTCAGAGCCTCTGGCTGGGAGGTTGGGCGGTGCAGAACTCTGCACACACCTGACCACAGACACGCATCACCGTCACGTGGCCGCGGGGGGAGCTGTCTCGGGGCACCAAGGCCGGCGGCCTCATGCAGATTCACCGAGCTCTCCCGCATCAGTCACTCGGAGTCTGTTAACCTGCGGGTTGCGAGGCACACAGTCCGCCTGGATGTGACCGGGTCTTACCAGATTTTCCTGTCAGGTAGAGAAACACAACAGGTTTCCGGCATGCGAACACTCCTGGCCTCCCGGCCACCACGCAGTGTGGGTTTTCCTCACGGCAGACAGGCTGTTCCTCGGGCCAGCCAGGTGTCTTTGGCACCTGCTTTGCCTGGCTGTGCTGTATTTCACGTCATCTAAAGGCACAAAAGGAAAGCCTGAGAGGGTTCTAAGAAGCCCCTCCCCATTGCTGGATAAACTGGAGGTGAACATGGCAGGGCAAGGCAGCAGTGGAGATGGTGGGACCCAGCCACGGAGCTCCAGGAACAAGTGCCCATGGCTGGCGGCGGGGCTGGCACTGGCAGGACGTGCCTGGCACTGGTCTGTTCCAGCCCAATGGTCACCGGAGCCTCCTGGAGCCAGATCCCCGGGAAAGAGCAGCCACAGCCTCTTCCTCCCGCAACAGTCCTGGGACTGTCTGCTTCCCCAGTCCCCAGAGGCCCAGTGGCAGGCAGTGTGGACACAGAGGTCCTGCTCTCCCAGGGTCCAGAGGGCACTAGAGGGAGGAATTCCTCCTCTGCCCTCTGCAGGCACTGCCAGCCGGTGTCCCTTAGCAGGCGAGGCCAGGCCTCTGTACCATAGCCCGTGCTGAGCCCAGATCCTCACAGGAAGCCTGGGGCTCTGGGCTTTTCCCTGTCACCCGGCTGGCCTCTCCAACAACAGGAGTGAGCATTTAGACCATGGCCAGGGCAGAAGGGGCCCTTAGGAGGGCGATGGACCCCAGGTCTGAGAATCACAGGTCCCTACCTGGGGGTGGGATGTGGGGTTGTGTGGCCAGCATGGGCAGAAACTTGAAAGCCCCCAAGCCACCCCTGGGCCAGGAGCAGCCACCCAGGACAGGACGGCAGGTGCACAGCCAGGGTCAGAAGGTCAGCAAGTCACCCTGGCCTGCAGCCTACCCAGCAGGGACCATGTGCCCGGTAGCAGAGCTGGAGGAACAAGCGGAAAAACGGCCAGCCCTCAACCAGAGGTCAGAGGGAAGAGCAGGAGCTACTGGCTGACCTCGGGGCACACGGGCACATGCTGTGGGGCTTTGTGTCAGGCACCTATGCAGCCTAAGTTCTGCTCTGTGCAACAGATACTGTAGGGCTGCCCATGGGTAACCCAGCCTGGGATGGCAGAAGAGTGGCCATAGCTCAGGGACAGAGCCGGGCCTTGGCCAGAGAGGCAGGACAGCCCCAGGTGCCCCCAGGCACAGCAGGGAGTAGCTCAGGCATTGGAACCCACTGGTTCTGCTGGGCCAGCGTGAGGGGCATGAAAGTGCCCCTCATTTGTGCCTTAAAAGCATGCTGGATCGGCTGGACACAGAGGCTTAGGCCTGTAATTCCAACACTTTGGGAGGCTGAGGTGGGAGGCTGCTGGAGGCCAGGAGTTCAAGACCAGCCTGGGCAACACAGGGAGACCTCATCTCTACAAAAAAAATTTAAAAATTATCTGGGCATGGCCAGGCGTGGTGGTTCACGCCTAGAATCCCAGCACTTTGGGAGGCCAAGGCAGGCGGATCATGAGGTCAGGAGATCGAGACCATCTGGCTAACATGGTGAAACCCCATCTTTACTAAAAATACAAAAAATTTGCCGGGCGTGGTGGCAGGTGCCTGTAGTCCCAGCTACTTGTGAGGCTGAGGCAGAAGAATGGCGTGAACCCGGGAGGTGGAGCTTGCAGTGAGCCGAGATCACACTCTAGCCTGGGTGACAGAGTGAGACTCTGTCTCAAAAAAAAAAAAATTATCTGGGCATGACGGCTCACACCTGTACTCCCAGCTACTCACAAGGCTGAGGTGGGAGGATCACTTGAGCCCAGGAGGTTGAGGCTGCACTGAGCTGACTACCCCTGCACTCCAGCCTGGGTGACAGTGAGATCCTGTCTCAAAAAAAAAAAAAAATAATGCTGGACAAAGGCCCCCACCCCACCCCCGAGAACCTCCACCAGGAGGATGTGGCTGGTCCACAGAGGCCCCAGCTGGGCAGGCGGGCTCTGCAGGGCGGTGAGTCAGAGGTACTTTTCCCCCTCTGAGCAGGATCTGAGATCCTAGACGCCCACAGAGACAGGAGGGGCCCACGGATCCACCTTGGTCAGGTACAGCCACCGAGGGCCTCCAGGACCACCAAGGGTTACAAGGTGCCCGTTCCATGCCCTGGCCTGCCCTGTGAAGCCGGTGGGAGCTCAGCTGCCACCAGGACAGTGCATGGGGACAGGGGGTACAGTGACAGTCACAGTAGCGTCAGGCCCGGCCACACCATGGCCCAGGGGTCCGGGGGTGGCAAACGGGATGCACAGGCCCTTCATGACGGGCTTCGCAAGATGATTTCCAGTAACAGAAGCAAAGAGAAGGTTGTAACCAATTCAGATTTTTACTGGACGTTCATGACAGAGAGAGATACGCGTCCAGCTGCATCGCCCAGCCCATCCGCTACCCGGGGCGGCTGACGAGCAGATACGCACTCTGCAGTGGCTCCTGTCCACGCCGGGGCCCTCGCCCACAGCACCACGTTCTTCACAGAAGCAGAACCTGAGACTCAGAGCGCAGCTCGCCCTGATAACTGTCTTCCCAGCTGGCAGCCTCTGGAAGACGGGGGAAATGACACGTTCCTGTCACTCAGGCCCAGACACAAGCCACAGTCACCCCTCCCGAGGGCGTCCACGGCCTGAGGGACCTGGCTCCATTCAGCAGAGCCATAGCGCTCCGGTCATCTCGGCAACCCACAATCACGGCCCACGTGGTCCTGCCCACAGCCCCCCGCTGCCCACACACTGCCCGGGGAACCAGCAGCAAATAGGCGGAAGAACCACCCAGTGCCAGCTCCCCAGGCTGCAGCAGGCAAGGTGGAGCCAGGGACCACCACCAGGCAAGTGAGACCCAGCCCCGCTTCCACCCTGGCCCGTCCAGGATGGCCGCAGAGGCCCCACCTCGCCCTGCAAAGGAGGGAGCCTGCCGCGTTCCCCGCTCTGCCAGATGCTCCTGCCCAAGGGCCTGCGTCCAGCAGTTCCCCAGTGCGGGCTCCCAGTCCCTCCGACTAGGTGCCTGGTCCCCCGCCCACTGCCGGCTCATCACTCAGAGCCACTGCCAACGCTCCCGCCCAAGAGCCATCCGCTGACCCCCAGCGGGCCTTGGCAGCAGTGGGAGCGGCCGTTAGGCCTGGCTGGGCAGCGTCTTGTAGGGGTTGAGGATGCCTTTGGGGTCCAGCAGGGCCTTGAGCTGCTGCATAAGCTGCAGGGCCTCGGGTGGCTTGCTGTAGCCCAGCACATCTCTCTTCCTGAAGCCCACGCCGTGCTCTGCGCTGACGCTGCCCTGCTGCCTGGCCGTCCACTCGTACACGTGGGGCTCCAGGGCGCCCAGGAGCGACGGGCTGAAGGCCTCTGCCGTCACGTTGAGGTGCAGGTTACCATCTCCTGGAGGGACAAAGGTACACAGATCAGGCTGGGCGGGGCAGCCCCCAAAACTCCACTCCTCCCCCAACAGCCCCTCCCAAGATCCCCTCCCTAGCAACCCTCAGACCCCCGGCTGAGCCTCACCCTCATGTCACCCGCCCCGGACGTGCTGACCCCTCCTCTGGGGCTGCTGCTACCTTGGCTTCTCCCTGCTTCTTTCCCCAAGTTCTCCCCCCTCTTCCTACTCCCTCTGCCCAGGGCTCCCATCTCCCCAAGTTCTC
>NW_020260333.1:0-9618 GCF_003255815.1 Theropithecus gelada
CTGGTACCGGTTGTTCCTTTCCATGTTGAGTGCTTCCTTCAGGGTCTCTTGTAAGGCAGGCCTAGTGGTGACAAAATCTCTAAGCATTTGCTTATCTGTGAAGGATTTTATTTCTCCTTCACTTATGTCAAAAGCCACAAAAAGTTGCATTCAGTAAAGACTGGAATTTTTTTTAAGGTTCTGAACAAGGGCAGTTTCATACAGTCAAGGAAATCGAAGCCTTAATGAAAGTGGCTGTGGCATAAAGGGGATAGAAGGGCCATAAGCAGAGAAACGTATTTGTTTCTTGGAAACAAGTGAAGAGGGAAACAGTAAAGAGACAGCAGTGGAGATGGGGCTGGGTCATGCGGAACAAGGGGAAGGGCCTGTTTTTCCTAGGTATTTTCTAAAGGAAGGAGAGGCTGAAAAGATGGAAGAGCATGAGCATTAAATAATTTAAGATCACTCAGGTGGCAAGATGGGGTGAGATTTGCAAGTGACCTTTAAGAGAAGAGTTATTTTTTCAATTTAGGTGAGGATAGGAGGGGAGGTAAGAATGGGTGTATAGATTGAATAACACCTCTGTGGAAGAGGAGTATAGGATTTGAGGAATTTATAGTCTGATGGATTCTGTTTTCTTTGTGGAGAAGTCAGTATTGTGTATTAGAAGGGTATTCCAAGAGATGAAGTAGGTGACTTGAAAGAGAAGTAAATGCTTGAAATTCATTGCTGTTGATGTAAAATAGGATCTGGATTGACAAGGGCAGTTTGTTCCTGACAAACCAGGACATAGGATCACTCTGTTTTTACTTCAGATATTTTGTGAGAAGAAATGCAAGAAAATGGTGGAGGGTAGTTGAATGAAAGAACAATGGGGTAAAGGAGTTTAGCATTTTGGAAGAAAAGTGGTAAAGGTGATAAAACTTGGGATCCTGAATAAAAGTTCTTTGAAAAGGAATTTGAAGGAGAGATTTTATTCCAGTGAACAGTTTGCAAACTGGAGAGACACAACCCCTAGTGTAAAACACAGGTGCGTTCCAGAGAACAAAGAGAGAGTTCAAGTTTCATAGCAAAAGTTTCCGCCCACGTTCCCAATCAGGTTCATTTATGCAAATGAATGATTCAAACTTGCTGAGTTCTGATTGGTTGGTTCAGGTAAGCTCTGAAGGTCTTGAAGTTAAAAAGATGTGTGTTTTCAGGGATCTCAGAGTATGTGTGTCAGAGTATGTGTGTCACCTCTGGTCAGGAAATGGCTGTTTGGCTCTATTTTACATTTAAGCACAGTTAGCCACTTGGGATTCATCCTGAAGGACTGGATCTTTCAAGCTTCTATTTATTCACAGGAGCTTGGCTGAAAAGGAAAGGGAATGAGACTAGAAGATTGTTGGTCACCAGGAAAGAAGCAGATCGCCTTCCAAGTCTAGGTAAAGTCCAAATGAGGAGATGCAAGGGCATAGTGAGAAGAACTTTGCTTTAGAGTGTGGTGTTAGATATTTCCAAAATATTACAAGTGATGGCACAGCTCGTGGTAATGAGCATCTGTTGTGACAGGAGGTGAAAGCAGCTGGCAATAAAGGACATCAGACAAAGGAGGCTATGATGTGAAAAGTGAGACACTGGAGACGTCTTGATTGGATCAGGAGCGTCACTGCCTCATAGGCTGACCCTGGTCCTCATGAGATGTCCATTATGCATTGTCAGGCATCAATCAGCCATGGTCTCAGCATTCTGAAATGCATGTGTTAACTTAGAATATAGCATGAGGTTTAAATACATAAGAAGAATAAGATTCCAACAGAGGAACTGAACCTTTTTATCTTTGTCAGTAATAAATGTTTGATGTTACCATAATTTTTTTTCAGAAATACAGAAACATACAAGAAAGATATGATGAAAGCGCTTATTTCCTTTATCAAAGATCCAGCCTGGGTGACAGAGTGAGACCCTGTCTCAAAAGAAAAAAAAAAAAAAAAAAAAAAAAGGGAGACAGTTTGGTAGCTTTCCTAAAAGACTGCATATTGTACTACCATAGGGCTTGGCTTGTGCATTTTTGGACTTGTTTGGTTTTGTTTTGTTTTGAGATGGAGTCTCACTCTATTGCCCAGGCTGGAGTACAGTGGTTCACTGCAACCTCCACCTCCTGGGTTCAAGCAATCTCTTGCCTCAGACTCCCAAGTAGTTGGAATTACAGGCTCACACCCCCAGGCCTGGCTAATTTCTTGTATTTTTAGTAGAGACAAGGTTTCACCATGCTGGCCAGGCTGGTTTCGAACTCTTGACCTCAGGTGATCCGCCAACCTCAGCCTCACAAAGTGCTGGGATTATAGGCATGAGTCACTGCACCCGGCTACATGTTTAAATTTTTAAAGAAGTTTCCAAACTCTTTTCCAGAGTGTCTGTACCATCTTATATTCCCACCCACAATGTATGAGTAATTCAGTTTCCCTGCATCCTTGCCTGCAATTTGTAATTTCATTATTTTGTATTTCAGCCATTTTTATAGGTGTGTAGTAATATCACCTTGTGGTTTTAATTTGCATGTCCCTAATGACTTCTGATTTTGAGTACCTTTTCATATGCTGATTTGCCATCTGTATATCCTCTTCAGTACAATGTCATGCCTTTTGTCCATTATCTGTTTGAAGTGTTTGGTATTTTACTGTTGAATTGTTGGGTTCTTTATATATTTTAGACCCTATTCCTTTCTGCATATGTGGTTTACAAATATTTTCTCCGTCTATAACTTGCCTTCTGATACTCTCAGCATGGTGTTCACAGCACAGAATTTTTTATTTTGATGAAGTCCTGATTACCAATTTTTTTCTTTAATAGATCAAGCTTTTTATGCAAAGTCAAAGAACTTTTGGCTTAAATAGCAAAGATTTTCTCCTATTTTCTAAATAATAGTTTTACATTTTATATTTAAGTTTGTTGTCCATTTTGATTTACTTTTTTTATAAAGTATGAGGCTTAAGTAAAGGTTTATTCTTCTGCCTATAGTTATCCATTTGCTATTGTACCATTGGTTGAAAGGCTTCCAGTGAACTGCTTCTGCACTTTCGTTAAAATCTATAAAGCATATTTGTGTGGGTCCATTACTGGGTTCCTGCTCTGTCCCATTGATATTTGGGTTTGTGTCTGCCGTTTCCTCAATACCTGTCTTGATTACTGCAGCTATATGACCCATCTTAAAATCCAGTAGATTAATTGCTCTCACTTTATTCTTTTTTGTCAAAACTGTTTAGTTATACTAGTTCCTTTGCATTTCCGCATAAATTTTAGAATAATCTCATCTATATCTATGAAAAAATCTTGCTGGAATTTTAATGAGAATTACATTAAACCTGTATATCAACTTGTAAAGAAATGACATCTTTACTGTCTTTAGGCTTTCAATCCATGCATATGTGTTTATTCATTTTTTTATCTTTGATTTTGTACTACAGTATTTTTTAGCTTTTAGTTTATAAGTACTGTAGATATTTTGTTAAATTTATACCTAATTATTTCATGCTTTTGAGCAATTTTTTTTAAAAAAAATCCATGTCCATATGTTCATTGATTGTATATAAAATAAATACTATCTATATATTAATACATTTGTCTTGTATCCAGAAACCTTGCTGAACTCACTTTGGAGTATTTTTGATATGTCTTAGGATTTTCTACATAGACAATAATTTCATCTGCAAATAGGGACAGTTTTATCTCTTCTTTTCCATTCTGTTTGCTTTTTATGTCCTTTTCTTGCCATGATGCAAAGGCTAGAAATTGCAGTACTGTGTTGAATAAGACTGGAGAGAGCAGATATCCCTGCCTTATTTTCTAAGTGAAAAGTATTCACTGTGTTTCCTTACTCTAGGGCTTTTGTACATGTTCTTTTCCAAGTTGTAGAAGTTCCCCTCTATTTTTATTTTCTTTCTGAGAGGTCTTTAACTTATAATGAGTGTTGAATATATGCAAGCACTTTTTATTTATTGATACTATTATGTGATTTTTCTTCTTTAGCCATTAATACGATGGATTATATTGATTTATTTTCAAATATTGAACCAGTAAACATCTGGTTTTGATATTAGGATGAGCCTCCCAAAAAGAGTTGGGGAATATTCCCTCCTCTGTTATTTTATAGAGGAGAGTCTATAAAATTGCTGTTACATTTTTTAAACACTGGGTCAAATTCCCTGGTAAAATAATTTTAATTCCTTCCTGGGGATTTCTTATTTGAGGAGTTTTAAGGATTAGGAATTCATTTTTCGATAGTTATAGAGCTATCTCAATTATCTATTTCATATTAGGTGTGTTATGGTAGTTTGTGTTTTTTGAGGAAATGAGATGCTCACTGAAGAGCTGGATCTTTTTATCTTAGCCACAAATAAATTTTGATGTTACCATATAGTTTTATTTCACACTTAACAAAAAATACTGAGACAGAATAATGAAAATGCTGTACCCACAGCTCAGCTGAAGAGATACGTGTTAAGAATGCAAATGTAGTGAAAGTTTCAGTGCATTCCTTTTGCCTAATTCCTGCTCTCACCTCTGCTCTACTTGGTGCCAACATGGGTGTGATGCTTGTTATTTCCCTAGATGTCCAAGTAATTGATTTTTAAAAAACTAGTGTGCTTAACCAATGTGACATTCAGATTCATACCTTTGACTCAGCTGGCATATATTGACAAAAATGATATTATTTGACATGATGTTATTTTGGTTTGTTTCTACAGCTCTTGCAGTGTTTACTCAACATCCTCAGGATACAAGTGTTGAGGTTGGAAAGAATATAAACATTTCATGTCATGCTCAAGGAGAACCACAGCCCATAATTACTTGGAATAAGGTAAGATCTCAACTAAAGTACAGTAATATTAAAAACACTGACAGATGTATCGACCCACTGAAATGGAGGTAATCATTCTCATATTGATTTTTTTACTGTTGCAACTTTTGCTAGCAAATAATACTTTTTACATTGCAGCAGGTTTATTTCCTGTTTCTTATTTTTCTTTCTTTTTTTTAAAGTAACTGTATCTGATTTTGGGTCAGTGTTTTGATATGGTTTATCCTTTCTCATTTGCCTGGTGATGAAAACTTCATAAGCATAACTGAATTCCTCTAAGGAAAATTGGTTTTGACACAGATAAATTAAGAGTTTAGTGGCTAATAAGAAACCATTTTAAATGAATAACTCGGAAGTGGATTAAAAGTAGGTCATTGGCTGAAACAGGAAAGGAATGGAAAACCTAATGTTAAAGAAACAAGAAAAAGTAGTTCTGAAGTTTCAAACCCTGAATGGCTTTAAAGAAACAATAGCTCCTTACTTATGTATCTTACATCTTTTGGAAGCCATGTTCTTCCAACATAACTGCTTCTTCTGTTTTAAGTTTTTCATCAAAACAAAATGGTCGGTCTCAGATTTCAGTGTTCTTAAAAATCAACAAATTTGCACGCCTGAATGTCAGTTTTTGAAACATTTTGACAAAATATAAAATCTGTGGAAGGTTACAAAGCTGTTTTCCAAAACCCACTTGGCTTATTTTTATTGCTGCCATATATTAACAAGGCCTTCTTTTGTGCTGTAGCAAGTCTCACATGTCAGTCTCTATGAAGAGTAAGTTTAGGGGTCTCAATCATGAGTCTTTCGGTTCACGTCCTCTCATTAGTCTGAATATTTTTTAAAACTCCTTTTAATTTGATATTATACATTAAAATATTTTTATGCTAAAGATAGAAAGTGTGAAAAATATACATTTTGGGCAGTCTCTAAAGCCTTATTCTATACTCTATGACATGCATCATTATATAATCACATCAGCAGAATATCTCAGCGTCTACTTTGTAAAAGGTAGCTTTTAATCACAAACAGATTGAGTTCCGACTCTATGCCAGACATTTTACACACACAATCACATTTACCCTTCATAACAGTCCTCTTCAGCTCACGAGTTTGGAAAAGGGATGAGTTAGCATACCTTTGCTACCAGCAATAGAAAAGCCTTACCATAAGCAGATAAGGAATGTTCTGGAAAGCTATCTGATTGCTGAGACTCCAAGCAGATATTTCAGAGCTATAAATTTAGTCTGGAGCTCTGGCAATAGGTGAGGAGAAGGGAGCAACTTTGAAAGAAAATTTAGTAGTGACACAGCCTGAGACAGGGAAGGTGTGGTTCTGAAGGAAGGATCCGCTGGGCCCTGTGACCTGTGCACCTGGTTGCCTCATCCATGCCTTGTGTCTGGTCTCTCTCATCTGCCCTCTCATCTGGTAGGTTCCTGCAACTTCCTGTCACTCCCTACTCTGAGTTACCAGCTACCAATCGCCTGGACTTGTTTTTCAGAATTGGGTAAAGTCAGCTGTGAGAATCCGAAGACCTGTGAAACATTATTTTCACTTGAAACGTTCATGGTTACACTGTGGCCTGTTGGCTATAGCTGGAGTGTGAGTTCTTTTGAAAAAATATCTCCCATCCTCTGTTTCTTGTGAGTCTTTTGGGGCTAGAGGCAGGGCAGAGGCACACCATTTTAACTGCAATTTCTTAAGGCCAATTTCTTTTACTTTTTAAAATTAAGTCCATAATAATGAAAAGTATGTAAATCTATATTAATTAAAAGTAAATACACTTTAATAATAGTTCATATAAAATTTAGTTATTTTTATCTTCTTACGGTATATTTTAATTGTGTATATATATATAAAATACACATATCAGTGTAGCTATACAAAACATATGAGTACATGCAAGGAAGAAATAGAAGGGAAATTAGAAATACGTTAATAAAAATATTTTGATGTTTTTGGATGATGGATTTGTGAACATACTTCTCCTTGTCAATTTGTAATATTTTTTATTTTACATATGGGATCTTGTGAGGTTGTTGAGGCTACAGTACAATGGCATGATCATAGTTCACTACAGATTCACACTTCTGGACTCAAGCGACCCTCTGACTTCAGTCTCCTGAGTAGCTAGAACTACAGGCACATGCTACCATGCCTGGCTGACTTTTGTTCTATTTTTTTTGTAGGGATGGGGTCTTGCTATGTCACTCAGGTTAGTCTTGAACTCCTGAGCTCAAGTGATCCTCCTGTCTCAGTCTTCCAAAATGCTGGGATTATAGGCATGAGCCACTGTGCCCGATCAAATGTAGTTGTCAGAATTATCTTTAGCAGTAAGGAATATATGAATCAATTATGTCTCTCCATTCATTGGAGTGATAATTTTAAAATAATTATTCTATTAAATAATTACATGATTGAACTTTTGGTTATCATATTTAATAATTAGAGAGAGAAAAACCACACTTCCTAGAAACCTCTTTTCCTCTCTTCCTTCTCTCCACTAGATTCATGTATCTCCTCCAGTACTTGACACACAGCAGACATGCAGTACATGTCTGTTGAACAAATGAACCCACATTGAAAAAAGTAAATAAATGATTTTTTAAGGAACCACACCCATCCAGTGACAACTCTTTTTTGTTCCCTAGGAAGGTGTGCAGATAACTGAGAGTGGTAAATTCCACGTGGATGGTGAAGGCACGCTGACTATCTACGACGCAGGGTTCCCTGACCAGGGAAGATACGAATGTGTGGCTCGGAATTCATTTGGCCTTGTTGTGACCAACATGTTTCTTACAGTCACTGGTAGGTGTTTGTAAGTAGCTCCATTTACAACATCCAAATAACTGTCTCCGAACAGCTTCTACTCCTAATCCTATCTGACTGACCTCACTAATCATGCTCTCTTATGCTTTCTTTCTGGTCAAGTGTGTTTATAGTTAAAGCTGTTTTATTCTTTTTAAAATAAAAACTTTTAAATGTAAACAGTCTTAAGGGATATAAAGTGAAAAATAACAATTTAAAAAAGAACATAAATAGCAAAGATTTGCAAATGTGTATCATGTTTTCTTATAATCCAAAAATTATAGAATGCAAGATGTATTTATAGCCAAAATGTGGAGCTGCAGGTTGAAGCATAATATGAAATTCAACATGTACTACGTATTCTAGTCTAGTATGTTTAATCCCAGTTTAAAATTAGAAATCAATCCATCAAACTCCCAAGTAAGCTTTACAACCACCAGAACAAATATCTCAATGTTTGCAGGCATTTATAATTGGCCAACATAATTGACATAGCTTTTTACATTCTATCATCAATCTAGTTATATAGCTAGAACCCTCTGCGGGTTGATTATATATAATGATTGTTTAAAATACTGTTTACCGTAGTCTTATAAAAAATCTTTTTTTCCTTTTTTTCATTATTTAGTTCACAAGGGAGATGGGAGAGTCCATTTGTAGACAGGCTTGTGTAGACTGTACTGAAACTGAGCTGAGGTTATTTACAAGTGGAGACAGGCTGTGAAGATTGCCTGGTGTGTTCTCTACATGGGGAAGCATTGAAGGAAAGCACAGTATGTCTGCATATGGGAGTTGACATCAGTGTTGCTTTTTTTGCAAATGGGTTCAGGAATTTTTGCTGTATTGTTAATCAACAGTTGAAATAAATGAGTTTAGCTATGAGCATCTGGAATGCTATTTTGGGCTTTGCTCATCTTTCGGTTTCCTTAAAAAAGAACAAATTTCATAAATATAGTTTTGCACATTCTTTTTTACCTTTTAGTTTTTCCAGGCCTTATGGGTTTATAAAAGAGATTGGGTAACTCTTTCATTATGTACAATAATATTTCATAACACAGGCCTGACTTAAAATAGATTTAGCTTATCCTCCAGCCTGGGAGACAGAGCGAGACTCCGCCTCAAAAAAAAAAAAAAAAAAAAAAAAAGATTTAGCTTATCAACTCATATTTTTTGTTTTGTTTTGTTTTGTTTTGTTTTGTTTTGTTTTTTTGCTATGCAAATATTTTTATTAAGAAAATAGCTTTTATAGGTTCTATAATGTTCATAAAATTAATAAAAGTTTATTGTATAAATTTGCATAATAAAGAAAAAACACAAAATTGCATGAAGTTCACCCAAAACACTAGCTGGAAATAGGCATTGTTTTAATTTTTATGTCTTCAAATAATTTTTCAAAAACCTGAGAGTATATTCTTTATTTATTTATTTATTTATTTAATTTATTTATTATTATTATACTGTAAGTTGTAGGGTACATGTGCATAACGTGCAGGTTTGTTACATATGTATACTTGTGCCTTGTTGGTGTGCTGCACCCCTCAACTCGTCATTTACATCAGGTATAACTCCCAATGCAATCCCTCCCCACTCCCCCCTCCCCATGATAGGCCCCGGTGTGTGATGTTCCCCTTCCTGAGTCCAAGTGATCTCATTGTTCAGTTCCCACCTATGAGTGAGAACATGCGGTGTTTGGTTTTCTGTTCTTGTGATAGTTTGCTAAGAATGATGGATTCCAGCTGCATCCATGTCCCTACAAAGGACACAAACTCATCCTTTTTTATGGCTGCATAGTATTCCATGGTGTACATGTGCCACATTTTCTTAATCCAGTCTGTCACTGATGGACATTTGGGTTGATTCCAAGTCTTTGCTATTGTGAATAGTGCTGCAATAAACATACGTGTGCATGTGTCTTTATAGCAGCATAGTTTATAATCCTTTGGGTATATCCCCAGTAATGGGATGGCTGGGTCATATGGTACATCTAGTTCTAGATC
>NW_020260334.1:0-4214 GCF_003255815.1 Theropithecus gelada
CTGAGGAAGCAGCTTGGCTTTCCTGGCCACTGTGCAGGCAGCCCAGGCTCAGGGGCCTATGGACAGGCCCAGTCTTGCTTCTTACAAAAGCGGGGTGAGTCACTTCTGCAGGACATCGATAGTTGGGTGGGTGGCTTGTTTTAATTTTTTTTTTTTTTTGAGGTGGTGTCTTGCGCTGTCGCCCAGGCTAGAGTGTAGTGCTGTGATCTCAGTGCACTGCAACCTCCGCCTCCCGGGATCAAGCCATTCTCCTGTCTCAGCCTCCTGAGTAGCTGGGATTATAGTCGCCTGCCACCATGCCTATCTAATTTTTGTATTTTTAGTGGAGATAGGGTTTCACCATGTTGGCCAGGCTGGTCTTGAACTCCTGACCTCAGGTCATCCCCCACCTTGGCCTCCCAAAAGTGCTGGGATTACAGATGTGAGCCACGACAGCCAGCCCGAGGTTGCCATCTATTAACCGGAGAACAAGTTCTTGCCAGACACTAAATCTGCTGGCACCTTGATCTTCGATGTCCAAACCTCCAGAACTGTAAGCAATACATTTCTTTTGTTATAAGGCACCCAGTTTATAATAGTAACCTGTAGTATTTTGTTTAAGTTTTATATCAGTAGAGGAAACTATTTTTTTGAGACAAGGTCTTGCTGTGTTGCCCAGGCTGGAGTGTAGTGGTACAATCACTACTCACTGTGGCCTGACCTCAGTGATTTGCCAGCCTCAGCCTCCTGAGTAACTGAGACTACAGGCGTGTGCCACCACATCCCAATAATTTTTGTATTTGTTTGTAGAGATGGCATTTCTCCATGCTGCCTAGGTTAGTCTCAAACTCCTGGGCTCAAGCTCAGGAGGCCCACCTCAGCCTCCGTTAGTGCTGGAATTACAAGCATGAGCCACCACACCCGGCCTAACCGGTAATATTTATTTATTTATTTACTTATTTTTGAGGCAGGGTCTCTCTCTACCACCCAGACTGGACCGCAGTGGTGCAATCTTGGCTCACTGCAACCTCTGCCTCCTGGGTTCAAGTGATTTTTGTGTCTCAGACTCCCGAGTAGCTGACATTCTAAGTGTGCACCACAAAGCCTGGCTAATTTTTGTATTTTTAGTAGAGACAGGGTTTCACCATGTTGGCCAGGCTGGTCTCAAACTCCTGGCCTCAAGTGATCTGCCCACCTCGGCCTCCCAAAGTGCTGGGATTATAGGTGTGGGCCACTGCACCCAGCCTAACTGGTAGTATTTTTGCTATAGCAGCTGAATGGACTAAGACACTAGGCATTCCAGTATCCAGGTTTCCATTTGGCCACTCACAGATATAGGATCACCTGGGGCTCGTGGAGAGGCAGATAGAAGCTTTTTTGGAATTTATTTTTATTTTTTCAGACCTCTCACGGATGAACAGACATAGGCTTCTCACGCTTAGGTGTGGGCAACATTCTTCAAACACCTCCCTCAAAGTGGGAAAGGCCTGGGGGCTCAGAGGAGAGAAGAGAGAAGGCAGGGAGAAGGTGGAGGTGAGGGAGGGAGGATGGGGCCCAGCGCTCAGTGGGGTGTTGGGGAGGGTGGGTTTCCACTGGGGTTTGCCCATCCACAGCTCAGTGGTGGGATCTATCGAGTATGTCTAACAAGACAGGACCCATGGCAGGTTTGGTAACTAACATCATGCAGTAGCTTCTTTTGTCTCTTTTTCTTTGGAAACGGAGTCTCGCTCTTGTTGCCCAGGGTGGAGTGCAGTGGCACAATCTCAGCTCACTGCAACCTCTGCCTCCCGGGTTCAAGTGATTCTCCTGCCTGCCTCAGCCTCCTGAGTAGCTGGGATTACAGGTGTGCACCACTGCGCCCGTCTAATTTTTGTATTTTTCGTAGAGATGCGGTTTTACCATGTTGGCCAGGCTGGTCTCAAACTCCTGTCCTCAGGTGATCTGTCCACCTTGACCTCCCAAAAGTGCTGGGATTATGGGCATGAGCCACAGTGCCTGGCCTGTTATTCTCTTATTTTTATTTTTCTCATGTTTTTTTTTCTCCTTATATTTTGTTTTCTTTGTTTGTTAGAAATCTATTTTACTTGTCACTGACTTGAAGCTCAAAACTTTCCTATGGCCGGGCGCGGTGGCTCAAGCCTGTAATCCCAGCACGTTGGGAGGCCGAGACGGGTGGATCACGAGGTCAGGAGATCGAGACCATCCTGGCGAACACGGTGAAACCCCGTCTCTACTAAAAAATACAAAAAACTAGCCGGGCGAGGTGGTGGGCGCCTGTGGTCCCAGCTACTCGGGAGGCTGAGGCAGGAGAATGGCGTGAACCAGGGAGGCAGAGCTTGCAGTGAGCCGAGATCGCGCCACTGCACTCCATCCAGCCTGGGAGACAGAGCCAGACTCCGTCTCAAAAAAAAAAAAAAAACAACAACTTTCCTATTTAGTTTCTAATCACTCCCTCTCTCTCTCTCTTTTTTGAGAAGGGGTCTCACTGTGTTGCCCTGGGTGGTCTCAAACTTCTGGCCTCAAGCCATCCTCCCATCTCGGCCTCCCCAATAGCTGGGATTACAGGTATGAGTCATCATGCCTGAGTAAGTTCTTAATAAATGCTTTCTGAATGCATGGACAGAAGAATGAATGAATGGCTAAGTGAATGAAGGAATCAACTTCTTTCTCCTCAGTGGGTGTGTGTGGGCACGCAGGCTGATGCTTGCCTGTAAGCGAGCCCACCCCCTGCAAAGGGAGCTACAGCTCTGTGTGTCTCTCTTCAGGCTCCTCGAGCTCCTGGATCTTCTGGGGCAGCGCCGTCGTCCAGAACTGGAACCTGTGGGCCTTCAGAGCCCGGCCCACTGCAGGCTGTAGGTTCAGCTGCAGGTATTGCTCCTCCTGGTCGAACAGCGGCCAGTGTGGCAGACCCTCGCCGTTGGGGTTCCTGTAGACATGCCATCCCAGCAGGGCGGTACGAGGGTCATTCTGAGCCCCTGGAGCCCAGACCTGAGCACCCTGACTCTGGTCAGGCAAGGCAGCCAAGCAGGCCAGGTGGGCTTGGGGTAGAAGCGGGGAGGCTTCCAGAAACAGGAAACAAATTCCCTCCAGCTAGTGTCAGCTCCAGTGGGGGCGGGGCAGTCGGCTCTGATGTGTCCCTCTCTCTGAGAGGGAGACCCTGACGGTGGCACAGCACTGGTGCCCACCCTCCAGGTAGAGCGGAGAGAGGGAGCGTGTCCACTGCCCCACGGCCCCCCACCCTGTCCAAGGGGTCCCGCGGCTGGGGAAGGCGCTATCATGTGATTAAGGATGTGGGTGTGCTCATGAGGTCACCCCAGACTAGGAGATTGCTGGATGGGCACAAGCCTCCCAACCCGGGGAGGTTGAGGCAGGGGTGTGCCATCTCACCCATTTCGAGCAAAGTTGGCCCAGTACTTCATGGTCTTCCTGCTTAGCCGCTCCTCCTCCTCAGTGAATTTAACTGCAGAGAGGAAGGGGACATGTGTCTTAGTCAGCATGGCCCACCTCAGCATTCCAGGTGGAGCTTGTCCATGGCCCCCCAGCCCTTGGTCCCCAGTCCCACTTCTCTGCTTTTTCTCTCACTGCCCTCAGAAGCCAGTCCTCCCCTTTTCCAAACTTTCCCCTTAGCCCAGGCTCTGGCTGACTCCATCCTTCCTGGCCCTGAAGGCCCCTTCTCCCTTCTGTCACTGGCAGTCATTGAAGAAACAAACATGTCCTTGAAACATCTGCTCTGCACCAGGCAGACACCCAAGGGTGGGGAGGGACGGAGGGAGCACAGACCACAGTCTGAAGAGTCATGAATTCTAATCCTGGCACAGCCTTTGGAGCTGTAACATCTTGGACGCCTGATCTCATCCTGTCTCTGAGCCTCAGTTTCCTTATCTGGGCAGTGAGGACAATCAATCACCCCTCAGGGACCCAGCCAGGGACCCAGCCCACCTCCCGGGAAAGGAAGAAGACTCACCGTAGTTGCCCCAGAAGAAATTTCCGAAAACAAAAGGAATCTCATCACCATGGTCTGCCTTCACGTGCGGCGGCTTGATGTTTTTGACCCAGCTGGGCTGATGCTGGAACTCATAGAAGTACACAGGGGCCCGGGAACCTGTGGGGTGGACAGCCCGTGACATAGTGGCCCCTCCCCTGAAGCCTTCTTGCCTCACCCATGGGGATAAGATACCCAGGTCCAATGCTGGCTGGAATCTGGACAGTGGGGTGTGGAGCCCCAGGCTGGGGCA
>NW_020260335.1:0-4214 GCF_003255815.1 Theropithecus gelada
GCAGCAACTATTTCAGGAAAGCCTCCTTCATATTGCAGCCATTGGACGTGATAATACATGTGACGTGCTGGCATTGGTTGAGAATCATGATTAAGCTTCTGTCCCATCACACTAAAGTTCCAGCCTTGAGTCCCCACGGTTTTCTCCCTAGGCTAAGATAGAGAGGAAGAACATGGAATGTGCAGAAAGCATTCTCTTAAGCAAACGTGTATGACTTGCCTAAATTGTAATTATTTCCTGGAACAAGATGCACCTCTAACCTCTACAGGCAGATCATAGATTCCGTTGTCCAGCTGTATAATGAAAACAGAGTTCTCAGAGAAGAATACCGGAGACTCCCACGGCTTGCCTGAATCAAATTTCCAGAGGTAAGTGGTAAAAGGTCACAATATGAAGTCACTCTCAGATGGGTCCCTTCTCTTGTCACACGCCACTGTAGAAACAAAAGAGGACGGCGCGGCCAGAGCTCCTCAAAGCCTTATAACCCACAATTCTCACAGTTATTCTTAAGTTAGAGAGGGCTGCTTTCTAGATGCACCCCCTCCAGGCCCCCAGACCACCAGGCTCCAGGAATAAATAGCTCTAAGGAATATAGTATTTCGGTGCAAGCCACACTCCATTATTGCAAATCGGAGAAGAGAAGGACAAACATAAAAGGTGAAAAGATTTAAGAGAACAACATGGTGAAACCCCATCTCTGCTAAAATACAAAAATTAGCTGGGTGTGGTGGCACGCACCTGTAGTCCCAACTACTCAGGAGGCTGAGGCAGGAGAATCATTTGAACCCGGGAGGCGGAGGTTGCAGTGAGCCAAGATTGCATCACTGCACTCTAGCCTGGGTGACAGAGCAAGCTTCCATCTCAAAAAAGAAAAGAAAAGAAAAGAAAAGAAAAGAAAAGAAAAGAAAAGAAAAGAAAAGAAAAGAAAAGAAAAGAAAAGAAAAGAAAAGAAAAGAAAAGAAAAGGAAAGGAAAGGAAAGGAAAGGAAAGGAAAGGAAAGGAAAGAAAAGAAAGAAGGAAAGAGGGAAAGAAAGAAAGAAAGAAAGAAAGAAAGAAAGAAAGAAAGAAAGAAAGAAAGAAAGNGAAAGAAAGAAAGAAAGAAAGAAAGAAAGAAAGAAAGAAAGAAAGAAAGAAAAGAAAGAAAGAAAAAAAATTTAAGAGAACAATTATTTTAATTGAATACATTTTGTCAAGATTAAATCAACTTTCCCCTAGAGTACTGAAACAATAAGCAATCATAATTTAGATTCTAAGTTACTGGTCTTTGAGAAAGTGTGAAAACCAAAAAGGTGCCATAAGCCAAAAAAGGACCAAAAGTCTTAATTTTCAAAATGATGAAAATAAAGTACTAAAAAATTGAAATCATCATAATTCATCTTGGTCCTTGACAAAATACAAATTTATTGATTCAAATCATAATATCCTAGCTACCTTATTGTGCCTAGCTCTTACCACTAAGGAGAAAAAACAAACGCAAACAAAAGTATGTTCAAACTTGCAAAAATGTTTACAAACCTGCAAAATCTCTTCAGCCTATCCCTTAAACTCCACACTTGGTATTTACTAAGCTCTCTGTGTACAATACCCACCTTAATATGCATTCTTGCACAAGTTCTATTAGGTATAAGCCAAGATCACATGAGAATTTTTTGTTTTTTGGGTTTTTTTTTTTTTTACCCTCTCATGCCTATGTTTGCTTTTGCTTCCAAAGACCCTTCTGAGTAAGGACTGTCCTCAGACTACTGGGGTCACTTAGTCACAAACTTGCTTGAGGCTCAGAGCTGGCAATACCTGGGAGTTTATGTCAATCCCACAGCACCCAGCAACCCTGCCTGCAAAGTATTTACCCATGATTGACAGGTGCCGGTGTATGAAAGCCCAGCTCCTTGACTTGAATGGTATCTTTCTGGTGAATTAGCTTTGAGAAAAGGGAATCCAGAGGCCAACTTTGTAAAAATCCAGATAGATAAATGGAAAGAAATCTTAGCCTTGGCAGTCCGATTGAGAAAGATAGTGATTTACTTGAGACTGTGAAAAGAGAGACTGAAATCTTTACTTTCTCATGGGAAAGAAGCCTATGGTGAAAGAGAAACAAAGACAATAGTGGGAAATAGGTGGGTCTACTCAGCAGCTTTAAACCATTCTGTCACATTATAAAGCCTGGTGAGCTTTTAACTAACCCAAGTGCCTGGACTCTACACATAGACATTCTGATTTAAATGCTTCCAGGTGGATGGAAGCCACTAGTAGTCTTAAAAAGCTCCCAAGTAATTTTTACATGTGGCTAGAGATGAAAAGGACCATCTATCTACTAGAATCTCAAGTCACCGGCAAAGAAGTATCCCAAATGTGCAGCTACCTCATAGAAAAAGCTTAACACCACCCATTGATAGAATTTGCCTTCCTCTCTCCATGGTCTTGTTTGCATAGCATGGAAAAAAGAGAAGAGAAAAAGAGGTAGATGGATAGATTGAACCTATAATTTACCTATGTAGAGCAGTTTCTCAAACTTTTCTGACCACAAGGTGCAGTGAGAAATATCCAATTCTTTGTAATCATTAAAAAAAAAAAAAAAATCTTTTGCTACGTGTAATCCACCCTACCTAGTATTTAAATAAAGCCTGTAGTAGTACGCAGTCCACTATATTGATTTCACAACCCATAAGTGGTTCTGAACTGCAATTGGAAAATTTTTACTTTTGGCCAGGTGTGGTGGCTCACGCCTGTAATCCCAGCACTTTGAGAGGATCACCTGAGTTCGGGAGTTTGAGACCAGCCTGACCAGCACGGAGGAACCCCATCTCTAATAAAAATCCAAAAAGAAAAAGAAAAAATTGGCTGGACGTGGTGGTGCATGCCTGTAATCACAGCTACTTGGGAGACTGAGGCAGGGGAATTGCTTGAACCCCAGGGGTGGAGGTTGTGGTGAGCCAAGATTGCACCATTGCACTCCAGCCTGGGCAACAAGAGCGAAACTGTCTAAAAAAAGAAAAACAAACAAACAAACAAAAAACAAAAGAAAGAAAAGAAATGAAAAAAGAAAAAGAGAAAAAGAAAAAAATTTTTCACTTTTTCTCAGCTTTTTTATCAAGCAAAATGCCAAAAGAACATTTACTGTAAAAGAATATTTACTATAAACATCTTTCTGTGAATCCTTATTTCTGTCCCAGCCACCATGACCCAACAATCTCTAGAGCCTGTTAGTGTTCTCCAGATTGAATCCTTCCCTCTAACTGCTCCTGAACTCTGTGATGTAGTGGAAAAGGTTTGAGGCCTCGATTCTCATCCCAGGTTTTTCACCTACAGATCATATGGCCTGAGCCTCTTGACACCATTGTCTCCTTATGGCCAAAGATGGAACTGTACTTTGGTGGTATCTGAGCACTCTGTTGGCTTTGATGTTCTAGGGCTCTTCCCTTGGCACCACCCTCTTAATTAAAAGGAATAGGATGTGGACTTACGAGGGTTATTTCTCTGCAAACTGTCCTCTCTTTCTGATGACAAGCTATTTCTGAATGTGCACATTTGAGGCTAAACAAATCCCTTCCTGGAGGTGGGAAAGACCTTTATTTCTCTCCACAGGAGTATTATGGAGAGTCAGTTGATGCTGAGGAGGTGGTAGAGACCTAGCTAACTCATCTGCAGTGGCTTTGAGCAGGGCTTTTAGAATCATAAGGTGGCTGAGGTCCTGTGTCCTACACCAGCTAGTTCATCTCAGGAGACTTCCTTTTCAATCTATTATTACTATCTTCTTCTAGGCCAGAGATTATCTTCACTACCAGAGATTATCCACTTAGCTGCACTCAGTTTGCACCTGGCCTGTATCACCACCTAGCTCTCACTCCAGCCTCAGTTAGGTATCAGCAAGTCCTCACCAAAGATTATTGTTTCATTGTGTGTGTGTGTGTGTGTGTGTGTGTGCATTTTTGTTTGTCTCAGGTAACAACCAATTTTGGAACTATGAAAAGTTCTTCTCTACTTTTAACAAAGCTTAGTCGCAAACAGTTCCCTAGTTGATGAGAGAAACTGAAACAACAGAACAACTGAAAGTCCAAATCTGAAAGCTACATCTCTGAGAACCAAATTTTACAGCCACTCCAGATTTGTACTCCAAATGGTTAGTCTGATTGTAGAAATCACATCCCTTCAGCCTCCAAATGTGATAATTGCCCAAGAGACAGTGATGCCTAGATTCATAGATAATCCCCTTTTCC
>NW_020260336.1:0-4209 GCF_003255815.1 Theropithecus gelada
GTTAAGCAGTTCACAGCTGGGCACTGACCCCTTACACAGGTGACACTAGTTAAAGTGGAATCTATATTAGCTCACACGGGAGTGTGTGAGGAGCTGGGAGGATGGGGAGGCTTGGCCCTAGCACTAGATCCCGGTCTCCTGACATTTCTGTGTCTTCCAGTTGAGGGGCCGTCAGAGCCGCTGTGGGTCCTGAAGGCAGTGGGTGCCATATGGACCAGGGGATGCGGAAGCCTCTAGAGGCTGCGGGATGCAAGGAGACGGTCACTTCCCCAGAGCCAGCCCTGCCGACATTTCGACGTTAGATGGTGGGACCTGTTTTGGACTCCAGCTTCCAGAAATGTGAGAAAATAAGTCAGTGTTTAGGGTGCTACATTTGGGGTGATTTAGTGGAGAAATAGAAAACTAGCCCACAAAGGTGCACGCATTGAAATGTGCTCTGTCCAGGTGTTCACAGTGGTGTGAGGGGGATGGCATCAGGGTTCTGGGAACTGTGCAGTTTTACTGAAGGAAGGGGGCTCGTCACGCCTTTCCTCATATAACTGAAGGTCTGTATGCCTGCCACACTGCCCAGGAGACAGAGACTAGAATTCTGACTTTATTTCTTATCGGAACCAAGCCACAGTCAGAACACGGTGAGGGCCGAGACGAGCTTCCTACAGCCTGCACTGGGAAGAGGAATCGCAAGTAGTTTGTGTATTTCTACACAGAACTGTCTTTTTCAGGTTTTGTTAAGTTTTGGAAAAAGGGAGAAGCCAGGCACACCTCGGCGAGGGATGGTGTTTCTGGAGGTGGTGAGGCTTCAGCCTGAACGTGGCCGTGTGGTTGGGAGGCTCAGAAACTGCCCTCCAAGGACACTCATCTATTCCTTATTGCAGTAATACCTCGTTTACAGAAATCCACAAAAATGACGGTGCGGGAGGCTTCTGGTCTGGATGGGTTTGTGTGGACCGAGGTCACGGGGTGTTGTCCCAAGTGCTAATCCTGATCTGGCAGAGGCTCTCTGTTCCCAAATAATTATTCCACCGTTTCAGAGCCTATATCTCAGTGATAGTCTTTTAACTTTGTTGCATAAAAGTAAACAAAGTATGTCCTAAGGGTCTAAAAATCCTTTTGGTAATCATGGCTGTAAACTCATACATGGGGCTTTGGGATGGAGTGAAAACCACCGTCACCTGGCGTGGACGCTGCGTGGTATTTTTAGCGTGGTGGCCTGCTGGTGCCTTGAACTCTATCTGCAGTGTGAGCAACAGCTGTGCATTTGAGAAATGTGGACAGGTCAGCTTGCTCCTCCAGGGGCCTGCAGGCATCCGGGTGAGGGGCCTGGGATGAGGCCACGTCGGTGGGAAGGAGCTTGGTTGTGTCAGCAGATGCGTCTGCCTCTACAGGCCCGCAAGCCAGCCAGAACCCACTTTTCCTTTGGTCATCTAATGCCAGAAGAAACCTGTTTCTTAGAGATTCCCATAATTTATATTAATGAACCACTTGACCGTACATAAAATGTTATAAATGCATGAGGCTTTACAACTTGGCAGATGTGTCATTGTATCAAACTGTTGAAGATATTTGTTTCACTTGAAGGTTTTTAGCATTTTACGTGCAAAGCAAATGCCAGTAGCATTTTGAAGGAGTATTTTGGAATTTTAAACACAGTGGGATAGTGCTGGGTCTCTGGCATACTGGTGAGGTGGACGTGACCTCAAGCTCTTGTAGCTTGCAAGCAGGATTGCTAAATTGTCACAACTGCAGTGCTGGAAAGTCAAAGTGGATTTCTGTAAATGAGGTATTAGTGCAATAAGGAACAGATGAGTGCCCTTGGAGGGCAGTTTCTGAGCCTCCCAGACACCCCAGGAGGAAGCGGGGGACGGGGACAGTTACCCACCAGAACCTGGACGGTGGAGCTGGGTTTGCTGGTGGCCCTGCTTGGCAGGTCATTACGTGCAATAAGAAACAGGTGAGTGCCCTTGAGAGCGGTTTCTCGGCCCCCTTCAGAACCGCAGGTGGAAGACGCTCCAAGGTGGGGGGTGGGGGTTCGGTTATCCACAGGAGCCTGGATGGTGGAGCTGGGTTTGCTGGTGGTCCTGCGTGGCAGGTCATTACATGCAATAAGGAACAGGTGACTGCCCTTGAGGGCGGTTTCTCGGCCTGCTTCGGAACTGCAAGTGGAAGACGCCCCAAAGTGATGGGGCGCTGGTGGTCCGATATCCAGTGGGGCCGGATTTGCTGGTGGCCGCTGCATGGCAGGTCACTGCGTGGAGCGATGGGAGGTGGAGTGGGAATAGAGGATGCACCCTCCACAGCTACTGCTGGGAGTTGGCTCTGGTAGCAGAAGGGGCATAGATAGAGGGATTCCCATCAGGGGCAACACGACTGGGGTCCCACGTGTGGTGGATGCTGAGGTGTGGCTATATGTAATCTCAGTCTGCACAGCCGTCCTGGTGAGTGGGTTCAGTTACCTTCCCATCTCACATTTGAGAAATCTCGGGGGCTCACATCACAGCTAGGTGGGTTGGAACTTATGTCTCAGGCAGGACGTTGGCCCCAGAGCCCAGATCTTACCCGCCCCCGCTCTTTTCAGTCCACCAAGCTTGTAGAGAAGGTTGTGTGGTGGTGGGTGGTGGCTGAGAAACCAACACAGTAGAAGGGGGGAGGAAATAAACCAGACAGGAGACACAGGCAGTGCTTGGGAGGTCTGCACGGGGTCTGGGTGTGGGAGACACCTCTGGGCCTGTGAACCCCGTTCTGTGCTCCTGGCTTGCCCAACCCTTGGCCCTCAGCCACATGCTGCGTGCTTTAGGTGATATCTCAGTCCCTCGTGTGGTGCGGGCATCTTTTCTCCCTGGCTTTGCCTCTCTTTAAATCACGGAGTCTCAGTGGGGATGGCGGGGTGGTTGGTGGTCCATGGAATTTGCCCTCCACCTCCGCATCCTTGTCCTGTCCTGTCTGGCCTGTTACCTGAATCTGTGTCTCTTCAGAGCCTGCAAATGAGTGGAGGCCACGGCAGCCTCTCGCTGACCGACCTCTCAAACTCTCTTGTTCATCAGAATAGTGTTAAATGCTGATTCCTAGGCACCCCCATTAGACTCTACGCCTGCCTGGGATGGGTACTTTGGGGAAGGTACAGAGGGTTGCTGGGCTGTTCCAGGGGGGGAATTTGCATTGTTGAATGTCTATTGTGTTCCTTCCAGCACTCTACTTTCCACGCACACGTGGCATTAAACCTGGAAGACCTCTGGGTGCTGTGCTGGTGAGGAAGCCCCGTCTGGACGAGGGGCTGCTGGGACTCGGCCTTGATTCCTGGGCTGGGGGCTGCGGGCTTATTCTCTTCCGTGGGCCTGCTGATGGGATGCCCTGAGAAGTCCTGCTGTGCACTCAGGGGAAGGTGCAGAGACAGGCTCAGAAAAGACAGACCATGGATTTAAAAATTCCTGCTGGAAAATCTTTTATGAGCAAAGTAATTTGCATCTAACTGAAGACAATCATTGCTTGAATAATTGATTTGTTGACAAAGTTGGTCTTATGAACAGATTAAAGTTTTCTTTCATGCCTTATCTATTATGTAAATAGGAGCTATTACCTACCGCAACTTAAATTAGCTTTAAATTTCGTATCAGATTGCAGTCCAGATTACAAAGGGCTGCTTGATAATCTAATTGATAAAATGGAGGAATTTAGTGCTTGGAACCCAGAGTGAAGGGAACAGAATTGCTTTGATTTCTCAAAAGTGTGTTGACTGAGTGGTGACCTGGGGTGAAGAGAAGTGGCTAGAGTCATGACACTCGAGGAGATGATCTGCCCCCGTCTTTCTCAGCTGTCTTCTGGACAAAACAAAAGGGTGATAAATGGAAAAAATTCAGCGCTGAGTTCGTCTATGCCCTGAGCTTCTCATACGGTCATTAATGGGCTGTATCTGTGAAGCCTCCATACAGGCACAAAGGAATTAGGCTAGAGTAAGGCGGCCGGCGACCTCTGGCGTCTGGACCGCGTGTCATTTCCTAAAGCCCTTTTGGGTGAAATGACAGTCGCAATGTCGTTGTTTGGAGGAGTGTAATCTCACGTATGAGATGCAGATTTTAAATGATGCAGATTTTAAACACCAAAGTCAGGAAGCTTGGTGGGAGTGGCTGTCTTCCAAGTGGTTTTCTGTGCTGCCATGGATGAGGCGTGGATGTGTCATCTGTTGGTGAGATCCACTGGTGAAGGGGCTAAGCA
>NW_020260337.1:0-4207 GCF_003255815.1 Theropithecus gelada
TAAAAATTTTAAATGAAATTGTTGAAGATAACTCTTGGTTGGTAGAGTCGATATGTTAATATTCTAGAGTGCAGATCACATCCTTAGTTTAATTATTGACACCAACTCACAGGAGATGCATTTTTATCTAATGAGGGTGTTATTCTTGTTGGATATATTTTATTTCCAAAAAATTAAAATTTAATCTCACCATAATAGGATGTTTGCCTAGACATGCTAGGCTTGACAGAGATGGTTTATGATTCTGAAAATGTAACTAAATTGCACAAAGCCCTTGAGGAACCTAAAAGCAGAATGTGTTAGAGAAATGAGGGATACACTGTGAAGCAAGAAGGCTCAAGAGCAGTTCCAGTTCTGTTCTTAATTAACAGTATGGTTTAAATAATAATAATAAAATAGTCATAATCATAAGCCACATTGTAAAGCAGTTTTCATACCACATATTATTGAATCCTCACAACAATGAGATGATAAGCGTTCCTTTACTATTAGTTTTGTAGCAACCACAAAACAGGTTCAGAGATACAAAATAACTTTGCCAAGTGCAAACAGCTAGTACATGCCACAGATGGAACGTTCAGCCAGACTACTGGGATTCTGCTTGCTCATTGAAAAACAATATTCTGTGAATCCTATTTAGGATTTTAGTTTCCTATTCAGGTGAATCATAATAGGTTTACTTTATTACAGAACCAATTAGTATTTTAAAATTAGTTAATCTGTATTTGCTTTGTTAGGATTTAACATATATAAAGAATGATACATAAAAATATATGTGCCTGGAAAAAATAAGGTACAACAAAGAGCCATGGCTATAACTATAATCAAAATTCAAGCAGCCTCCACCAATTCATCTGTAAATATGAAACCTCTCTGCAGCTGACCTGGGTGTAAACTTTACACTAAAATTTATGATAATTATCTCCTTTTTTTTTTTTTTTTTTTTTTTGAGACAGAGTCTCGCTCTGTCACCCAGGCTGGAGTGCAATGATGTGATCTCGGCTCACTGCAACATGTCTCCCAGGTTCAAGCAATTCTCCCTCAGCCTTCTGAGTAGCTGGAATTACAGGCGCCCACCATCACGCCCGGCTAACTTTTTGTTTTTTGTAGAGACAGGGCTTCACTATTCTGGCCAGGCTGGTCTCGAACTCCTGACCTCGTGATCCGCCCACCTCAGCCTCCCAATATCGCCTTTTCAAAAAACGTTATACACCTTTGTATTCATCCTCAAAGTTAATTTTGTTTTGTCTGTTATGCTTATTAATGGTAATATATGTTTTTATTTGACATCTTGTTTCAGTCAAGAGGTTTGTGAAAATTGTCTTAGATAATTTTAGATATTAGAGATGCCATTTATTTTTATTGCTCTATGGTAATTCATTGTATCAATAAGAAATAATTATTTATTTTGTAATTGATAGACATAGGATTTTCTTCTAGTTTAAGTCTATTATGATAAAATCCAGTGGGATTTCTGTGTGGCAAGTTATGTACATCTTCCAAATTAGTATACAATTATATCCTAATTACCAAAATGATTGTACCAACTTATTCTCTTATCCACACTTCACAATGAAATTTTGTTTCATTTTTTCCCACTCTCATGGTTGTTTTAATTTGTTTTGCTTTTATGCTTACAAGGTTGAACACACCTTTTCATAGAATTATAGAATACATAATCCACTTTTGTACTCATTTAAAAATACTATGCTATGTATTTCTCTTACTCATTTATAGCAATTCTAAACATATTTGGAATGCAGATTGTTTCCAAGCAAAGTAAAGAGTAAAGCGTGTTCTGGGGAAAATAGAAACGAATATAGGCTGGGTGCAGTGGCTCACGCCTGTGATCCCAGCACTTTGGGAGGCCGAGGCAGGTGGATCTCCTGAGGTCAGGAGTTCGAGACAGTCTGGTCAACATGGTGAAACCCTGTCTGTACTAAAAATACAAAAATTAGCCTGCGGTGGTGGCGCATGCCTGTAATCCCGGCAACTCGGGAGACTGAGGCAGGCGAATCGCTTCAACCCTGGAGGCGGAGGTTGCAGTGACCCGAGATTGCGCCATTGCAACGTGGCCTGGGCGACAAGAGTGAAATTCTGCCTTAAAAATAAATAAATAAATAAATAAATAAATAAATAAATAAATAAATATGCAAGAAGCTAAGGGGCAAGGGAATGGGTACCGGAAAGATGGCAATTCACTGTAAGATGATCACCACGGCAATGACAAAAGTATTTAGTAAAAACCTCACCATAATACATACACGCATGTATGTGTGTGCATGCAACTATAATGCCAGGTTCATAAGGAACAACAGGTAGCAATGTAGGAACATCTGGCAACAGGTTACATTCTATTTCATTCTGATTGCCCATGTCCACATTCATATCTGAGTTATTTCTTCTTGAAATATCTTGTTTGATGTAGTAATACCTTGCTGTTTACTGTACTTAACGAAATATCACCAAAGTAGATGAACTCAGAGACAAATGTACAAATGAATAATCAGAAATGAAATAGAATATTGTCAAAAGGCTCAAAGACCTAAAAAATTTTCAACCACAATATAATATGAAGTATTATTAAGATGTACTTTGATAACAAGGGAGGATCAAAGTCGACCTTTCTATAAGGATCAAATCAAGGGTATTAACAATCTTTCTATTGTTAATACTTTTGAATGGATTATGGTAGAGCTCAACAGATTTTTTCAATTGGAATAAAAATGATTCAGGAAATGATACTAAAGGTGCACCTTGACCTCAAAGTCTGATAGTCTCATGGTTTCTGCAAGTAAGTTGAGAAAGAAAAAGAAGTTTTGGAGCACAAAAAAGCAGAGGAATGTTGCAAGACATTTGTTTTTAAACAAACAAACAAAAAAACAAAAACTGAAATGAATGTTTATTGGCACATTAACCTAAGTAGAATAGAATAAAAATCTACCATGTATATAGAGAGGAAAGCTACCATTATAACCAGAACTCTGGATATAAATATCTCCATTTCTATAACATTGTTTGAGTTAACGGTCTACAAATAGGAGGTAAACGACAAACGCCTAAACTCTTAAGGACAGCACATTGTTCACTTCAGATATGACAAAGAAAGTAGTGGAAAAAGAAGATCCTTCCCTTCCCTCCTCTCCTTTTCTACCCTCTCTTCCCCTTGCCTCCTCTCCTCTCTCCTCTTCTCCCTTCTCATCCCCTCCCCTCCCCTCCCTTCCCCTCCTTTCCTTTCCTCTTCGCTTATATAGAAATAAAGACCATAGAGAACAGTAGATTTAGGAATTTATCCCAGAGAGAAGATCTGGACCTCTAACAAAGAGTATGACCCAAACACCATCATAAAATCGGTCACCTTTAATTCCGACTAGAGTTACAGAATTGCTATTAACCATAAACTCTTTCATTCTCTCATTAATCTTCTTTTTGAAAGAGAGTATTTCAGTTTCATTGTCCAGATTCTTCCAATTCTACTTGGTGTATGTGGGGATAATTTCTTTCCCCATTCACTTCCATGTCTTTGGCTCTAGGGTTGGGACACTATCACTGGATAAAACATTTACAGTATATTTTGCCTGGATGAAGAATCCTAACCAGAATATCTGGTGAACAGACAGACCAACTGTGATAAGGATCCAAGTTGTTCAACCAATCTTTCCAGTTTTATTCTTTGCAGAAACATGGTAGGCATTTTTGAAGTTTTCTTTATTAAGGAAGTTTTGTGATGTTTTCTGTCTCCATATGACTTGCTTTAGCCAATGTGGTATAATCGTGAGTGATATGGCTCACTTTGGACCCAAATCTTTAAAAGCCAGTTAATAATTCACCGCTTGCACTTCCCACAGTTCTGGTGATCACACATGCTCATGTCAACAAGCCTCCATTATCTCACATCCCTGAGTAACTCCTTGGGCAGATTGATCTAATAATCTATATAGGACATGTACTTGAAATGCAAACTTTCCATTTGTCAAACAAGCAAAATTTTGAAGTTGTTTTATACTGCAGAATTACTGACCCCACTGTGACTGTCAGAATAACAACATGTGTTTTCATTTGTTTCTGTAATAACTGTGCTACCCTATCTGATATCTTCTGAATAAAAGGATATCTAAACACCTGGACTCTGTCACCATCTTTCCTTCCAAATGTCATGTTATTGCTTCTGTATTTTAAATCCCTCTATTTTAAATATACTGTTTTT
>NW_020260338.1:0-4208 GCF_003255815.1 Theropithecus gelada
TTTTTTTTTTTTTTTTTGAGACGGAGTCTAGCTCTGTCGCCCAGGCTGGAGTGCAGTGGCCAGATCTCAGCTCACTGCAAGCTCCGCCTCCCGGGTTTACGCCATTCTCCTGCCTCAGCCTCCCGAGTAACTGGGACTACAGGCGCCCGCCACCTCGCCCGGCTAGTTTTTTGTATTTTTTAGTACAGACGGGGTTTCACCGTGTTAACCAGGATGGTCTCGATCTCCTGACCTTGTGATCCGCCCGTCTCGGCCTCCCAAAGTGCTGGGATTACAGGCTTGAGCCACCGCACCCGGCCGTAAACCTTGAATGCTGATGCCATTTCAATAGTGTCTTATTTCAGTCTACGTACTTTTCAAGAATGTCACCATCTCTAAATAGGAAATAATCCTTGTCATCTATAACTACTTTGGTGCCTCCATAGTCTGGAAGAAGAACTTTATCTCCAACTTTCATGGTAACCGGCTGAATCTCTCCACCCTTTCCTTTAGAACCCGATCCAACAGTAACTACTATTGCTTGCAATACTTTTTCTTGAGATTTTTCTGGAGGCATAATGCCTCCTTTGGTTACAGTTTCAGCAGCGCTCCTTTCTTTTTTTTTTTTTTTTTTTTTTTTTTTTTTNATGTAGTAACTATTTGACATTATTTACTGTTGTAAAGTGGCTTACCATTTGCATTTGGAAAGAACATTTTAATCTCTTCGAAATTAAAATCTTCTTTATTTTTTTTTTTTTTTTTTTTTTTTTTGGAGACGGAGTCTCGCTCTGTCACCCAGGCTGGAGTGCAGTGGCCGGATCTCTGCTCACTGCAAGCTCCGCCTCCCGGGTTTATGCCATTCTCCTGGCTCAGCCTCCCGAGTAGCTGGGACTACAGGCGCTCGCCACCTCACCCGGCTAGTTTTTTGTACTTTTTAGTAGAGACGGGGTTTCACCGTGTTAGCCAGGATGGTCTCGATCTCCTGACCTTGTGATCCGCCCGTCTCGGCCTCCCAAAGTGCTAGGATTACAGGCTTGAGCCACCGCGCCCGGCCAGCAGCGCTCCTTTCAACAGTACTTGCTCAAAGAGTGGAAGAAACTTTCTAAACGCCTGTCTTACCATGACTCCCTCCACCTCAGACTTGTACTCTTGGAAAATTGTTTCTATTTATTTATTTATTTTTGAGACGAAGTCTTGCTCTTGTCCCCCAGGCTGGAGTGCAATGGCGCGATCTTGGCTCACTGCAACCTCTGCCTCCCAGCTTCAAGCCATTCTCCTGCCTCAGCCTCCTGAGTAGTTGGGATTACAAGAACCTGCCACCATGCCCAGCTATTTTTATATTTTTAGTAGAGACGGGGTTTCACCATGTTGGGCAGGCTGGTCTCAAACTCCTGACTTCAGGTGATCCGCCCACTTTGGCCTCCTAAAGTGCTGGGATTACAGCCACTGTGCCCGGCCTCAGAACATTGTTTTTAACATATTTTAGTCAGGGGTAGGGAGCAATTTCACAGGTTTACATCTGCCCTTTCCTGCCCATGACAGCTCCTGCCCCACAGGCCAGAAATACAATGTGGGGTTATTCCAGGTCACTTCCAGTTATATATTTGGGGACTATGTAAATCTCTGGGTGGGTCCATACATCCAGTGAGCTGAGAGCCATATTTTACCACTTTAGCCAAGAGTCCATTTATTAACTGGCCCTTATAGGCCAGGGGGACTATAATGATGTTTTAGGCTTCTGATGATCAATTTCACCTTTAAGTCTGTGTCCAATAGTCTTCAAAATGTTTGGTTATTTCCCTTTTGCCACTGTACAGTCACCCAGGTAAGTAGCCATGAGTTCCTTTGGGGAAGGCCTGAGGACCCTCGTGCCATGGTGTGGTAGGGTCTTTGGTGTTAGGCTCCTGACCAATACTTTCATCAATGGATTCTAGATCTGAAAATTGGCTCAGATTGGGCAGGATGTGGTGGCTCACACCTGTAATCCCAGCACTTTGGGAGGCTGAGGTGGGCGGATCATGAGGTCAAGAGATGGAGACCATCCTGGCCAACATGGTGAAACCCTGTCTCTCTAAAAATATGAAAATTAGCCAGGTGTGGTGGTGCACACCTGTAGTCCTAGCTACTTAGGAGGCTGAGGCAGGAGAATCGCTTGAACTTTGGAAGTAGAGGTTGCAGTGAGCCAAGATTGCACCTCTGCACTCTAGCCTGGATGACTGAGACTGTCTCAAAAAAAAAAAAAAAAAAAAAAAAAGCTCAGATCTAGAAACTGGGCAAAGGAGCAGGACTTATTGGTGACCACCCTTAACCTCCTGTTCCTCCATTCTTTTTTTTTTCTTTTTTGAGATGGAGTCTCATTCAGTTGTCCAGGCTGGAGTGCAGTGGCACGATCTCCACTCACTGCAAGCTCCGCCTCCCAGGTTCACGCCATTCTCCTACCTCAGCCTCCTGAGTAGCTGCGACTACAGGTGCCCGCCACCACGCCCAGCTAATTTTTTTGTATTTTTAGTAGAGATGGGGTTTCACCATGTTAGCTAGGATGGTCTCCATCTCCTGACCTTGTGATCTGCCCGCCTCGGCCTCCCAAAGTGCTGGGATTACAGGCGTGAGCCACCGCACCTGGTTTTTCCTCCATTCTTGTGGACCTTATTGGCTATAGATGTTGAATAGTTCCCTTGCTGGTCTTGGGTGATGTTATCCTTTATTAACCATCTCTATACTCCCCACTCGTCAAGACCCCTTGGTTGCCATTTTATTATTAATTTTTTTTGAGATGGAGTCTCGCTCTGTCACCCACGCTGGAGCGCAGTGGCACCATCTTGGCTCACTGCAACCTCTGCCTCCTGGGTTCAAGCAATTCTCCTGCCTCAGCCTACCGAGTAGCTGGGACTACAGGTGTGTGCCACCACACCCGGCTAATTTTTTGTATTTTTAGTAGAGATGGGGTTTCACCGTGTTAGCCAGGATGGTCTCAATCTCATGACCTCGTGATCCTCCTGCTTCGGCCTCCCAAGGTGCTGGGATTACAGGCATGAGCCACCCCACCTGGCAAATTTTTGTATTTTTAATACAGACAGGGTTTCACCATATTGGCTAAGCTAGTCTCGAACTCCTGACCTCAAGTGATCCTCCTGCCTTGGCCTCCCAAAGTGCTGGAATTATAGGCATGAGCCACCACATCTGGCCCTTGGTCATCTCGTTTGATCTTGCTGGTAATGGTGGTAATTGTGGTCTCCTGGCTTCTGGCAGTTAAACATTGCCACCAGGTCTTTATTATTCTGGGGCCCCAATCAGCCCGTCTTACCACCTGTTTTCTTGGAACACTCCTGGCACTACTTGTGTGAGTCCAGGTCTGCCAGGAAGCAGACAACAAAAAGGGATTAGCTATGCAAGAAATTTATTAGGGGCAACAGTTGTAGGAAAAATGAGGTGGCTGAGAGAGCCATGTGACCATGATGCAGGTCCAACACTGTGTGAAGTACAAAGGGAGGGAAGGAAGGACAGGAGGATTCGGTGGAAACATCTAAGACTCATCTTAAACTGAAATTCATTTCTAAGAAAGTCGGCCAAGGCCGGGCGCAGTGGCTCACGCCTGTAATCCCGGCACTTTGGGAGGCCAAGGTGGGCAGATCACCTGAGGTGGGGAGTTCGAGACCAGCCTGACCAACATGGAGAAATCTCGTCTCTGCTAAAAACACACAAAAAATTATCCGGGTGTGGTGGTGCATGCATACCTGTATTCCCAGCTACTTGGGAGGCTGAGGCAGGAGAATCACTTGAACCCGGGAGGCGGAGGTTACAGTGAGCCAAGATCGCGCCATTGCACTCTAGCCTGGGAGACAAGAGTGAAACTCCATCTCAAAAAAACAAAAAAGAAAGTTGGCCAAGGCCATAGGACAGTCCTCATGCAAAAGTTACCTGTCACTGAGTCTTCCAGAAATGGGCCTGCGTCAGTAGCCCTGCCACTCTCTTTTTTGAGATGAGGTCTCGCTGTGTCACCCAGGCTGAAGTGCAGTGGCGCGATCTCGGCTCACTGCAAGCTCTGCCCCGCCCCGGGTTCATGCCATTCTCCCACCTCAGCCTCCCGATTAGCTGGGACTACAGGCACCTGGGCGAAAGAGCGAGACTCCATCTAAAGGAAAAAAAAAAAGAAGCTGGGATTACTGGCCACCATGCCCAGCTAATTTTTGTATTTTTTTTTTTTTTTTTTTTTTTTTTTTTTTTTTTTT
>NW_020260339.1:0-4208 GCF_003255815.1 Theropithecus gelada
CCCAGGCTGGAGTGCTGTGGCCGGATCTCAGCTCACTGCAAGCTCCGCCTCCCGGGTTCCCGCCATTCTCCTGCCTCAGCCTCCCGAGTAGCTGGGACTACAGGCGCCCACCACCTCGCCCGGCTAGTTTTTTGTATTTTTTAGTAGAGACGGGGTTTCACCGTATTAGCCAGGATGGTCTCGATCTCCTGACCTCGTGATCCGCCCGTCTCGGCCTCCCAAAGTGCTGGGATTACAGGCTTGAGCCACCGCGCCCGGCCAATACAATATTTCTTAATGTTATTTTGTTTCATGTCCCAAAACTGACGAGTATTTGAAAAGCTTTAATTTATAGAATTTATGCTATAAAATATATTTTTAATTTATTAGATATAAATTAATTTTATAACGTTTGGTGTCAGTTTTCAAAGACGANCTTTTTTTTTTTTTTTTTTTTTTTTTTGAGACGGAGTCTCGCTCTGTAGCCCAGGCTGGAGTGCAGTGGCCGGATCTCAGCTCACTGCAAGCTCCGCCTCCCGGGTTCAAGCCATTCTCCGGCCTCAGCCTCCCGAGTAGCTGGGACTACAGGCGCCCGCCACCTCGCCCGGCTAGTTTTTTGTATTTCTTAGTAGAGACGGGGTTTCACCGTGTTAGCCAGGATGGTCTCGATCTCCTGACCTCGTGATCCGCCCGTCTCGGCCTCCCAAAGTGCTGGGATTACAGGCTTGAGCCACCGCGCCCGGCCTTATTTTTATTTTTCAAAGACACAGTCTCACTCTGTTGCCCAGGCTGGAGTGCAGTGGCACGATCTCGCCTCACCGCAACCTCCGCCTGCCTCATTCAAGCGATTCTCATGCCTCAGCCTCCTAAGTAGCTGGGACTACAAGTGCCTGCCACCACGCCTGGCTAATTTTTTTGTATTTTTAGTTGAGACAGGGTTTCACCTTGTTGGCCAGGCTGGTCTCAAACGCCTGACCTCTAGTGATCCACCCATCTTGGCTTCCCAAAGTGCTGGGATTCGAGGCGTGAGCTACTGCACTGGGCCAGAAGGGTTTCTTTAGAGTTCATTAATCTGCAGTGGGAGAGCCTGTTGTTCCAGTCTGGGTTTCCCTCTATACTCTCTCCACTCACCTGGTCTTGAATTCAGTTTGGTTTAATAAACAGTAATGTGGCCTGAGGCAATTTGCAAGGCTCCTCGGCTCCTTAAGATTACAGCTATTGTCCTAGATAGGCTTTCTTTCCTGATATCCTTGGCATTTTGGTGAGCCTTTAAAAAATTTGAGGCAGAGCTAGCTCCCTGACTCACATTTGCAATCCCAGCATTTTGGAAGCCTTATGTGGGAGGACTGCTTGAGACTAGGAGTTGGAGACCAGCCTGGACAACAAAGTGAGACCCTATCTCTGAAAAAAACTTTTTTAAATTAGTTAGGTGTGGTAGTGTGCATGTGAAGTCCCAGCCACTTGGGAGGCTGAGGTAGGAGGATTGCATGAGCCCAGGAGTTCAAAGATGCAGTAAGATATGATTGTGCCACTGCACTCCAGCCTGGGTGACAGAGCGAGACCCTCCCTGTATCTTTAAAAAAAAAAAATTATAACATTCTATACACTTTTACAAAACACTTAAAATGAAAAACTTAATCTAGCTACAGACTAAAGCTACAGGTTAAAGACTTGTTCCGACATTAGCCACTCAAAGTTTCAGTTCCTGCATCTGTAAAATGGGGACTAATATCCAGAAGGAATTATATCATCAGAAAATAACATACAAAAAGGAATAGTTATAGGAAAAGGACCAGGCAAGTATTATAGTTTAACTGAATCGATTTGGCCTAGACCACCGGGGGGCCTTGACTCCCAAACTGTAGAAACTTTTGGGAATTTTGAGCAGAACAGAAACATGGTCAGAATTGTATTTTTAAATGTTTCCTCTGGCAGCAGTGTGCAGATTTTATTGGAACAAGTCAAGTCTGAAAGCTGAGATAAGTAATGAGGCTGCTGCAGTTACGCAGGTGAGAGGTAACAGGGCCTGGGTTGAGTCAGTGGGAACAGGGAAAGAGGTAATCCTATGAGAAACTGTAAAGGTTGGAATCTCTAAGATTTCATGGCTGGGCGCGGTGGCTCATGCCTGTAATCCTAGCACTTTGGGAGGCCCAGGCAGGTGGATCACGAGGTCAGGAGTTCAAGACCAGCCTGGCCAATATGGTGAAACAGCGTCTCTACTAAAAATACAAAAATTAGCTGGGCATGGTGGCACGCACCTGTAATCTCAGCTACTTGGGAGGCTGAGGCAGGAGAATCATTTGAACCTGGGAGGCAGAGGTTGAAGTGAGCCGAGATTACGCCACTGCACTCCAGCCTGGGTGACAGAGCCAGACTCCATCTCAAGAAAAAAAAATGATTTCACAATTGACCTGGCACAGTGGCTCACACCTGTAATCCCAGCACTTCAGGAGGCTGAGGTGGGCGGAGTTTAAGACCAGCCTGGCGAACATAAAGAAACTCCATCTCTACAAAAATGCAAAAATCAGCTGGACATAGTGGTGCACGCCTGTAGTGACAGTTACTCAGGAGGCTGAGGCAGGAGAACCTGGGAGGCAGAGGTTATATTGAGCCAAGATCATGCCACTGCACTCCAGCCAGGGTGACAGAGCAAGACTCTATCTCAAAACAAACAAACAAAAAGCAACAATTCATGATTGATTGCATGTGGCTAGCAAAAGCAAAAGAGGTAACAAAGTCCAAAGTTTTACTTGAATTAGTAAGTCTACTTCTCTCTCTCTAGTGCAAACACCTTACTGCAGGCCACCATCAGCTCTGGCCCAAGTTACAACAACAACTTCATTATTTCCCCTCCAACAACTTATCCTCACAGTGGCTGGATAGATTTTTTTTTTTTTTTTTGAGATGGGGTCTTGCTCTGTTGCCCAGGCGGGAGTACAGTGGTATGATCATGGTTCACTGCAGCCTCAACTTCCCAAGTGATCCTCCCACTTTAGCCTCCGAAGCAGCTGGGATCACAGGTATGCACCTCCATGCCCAGCTAATTTGTTAAAATTTTTATAGAGATGGAGTCTCCCTATGTTGCCTAGGCTGGTCTCGAGGTCCTGGGCTCAAGTGATCCTCCTGCCTTGGCCTCCCAAAGTGCTGGGATTACAGGCATGAGCCAACTTGCATGGCCTGAGTTTTTGTTAATGGATTCATCTTAAAGCATACTTGGACCGTGTTATTCTTCTATTTATAAATCTTCAATTGCTGCTCCAAACCTCTAAACTCCTGAAAATGGCTTATAAGTTTCTCATGGCTCTGTCCCCCTCTACTGTTCCAATCTCATCTCATGCCATTCTGCCTTGCCAACCACAGCAAGCTGATTCCTGGTGCTGGGCCTTTCTAGATGCTCTTCCTGCCTGGAGCCCTTTCCCCAACCCAGCTCCTCTTTTCACATAATTTTCTCATCCTTTGGATCACAGCTCAAATGTCATCTCCTGTCCTAACCATCCTATCCAAACCAGGTCCTTCTTTGCTATTTTCTGCCTCAGCACTGATTCCTCAATAGCACTTACCAATTTAAAAGTTTAAAATATATATTTATCTACATTTTTGTTTCTTTCAACTATAAACTCCACAGATCCACAGAAGGAAGACATCTTCTCTGTCCTGTTCCTTTTTACTTGGTGCCTGGCACATGAAAGGTATTTAATAAGTATTTTTTCCAGCCAGGCACGGTGGCTCATGCCTGTAATCCCATCACTTTGGGAGGCTGGGGCAGGCAGACCACCTGAGGTCAGGAATTCGAGACTAGCTTGGCCAACAAGGTGAAACCCTGTCTTTACTAAAAATACAAAAATTAGCCAGGTTTAGTAGAAGGTGCCTGTAATCGCAGCTACTTGGGAGGCTGAGGCAGGAGAATCACTTGAACTCTGGAGGCGGACTTTGCAGTGAGATGAGACGATGCCATTGCACTCCAGCCTGGGCAACAAGAGTGAAACTCCGTCTCAAAAACAAACAAAAGAAACAGAAAAATAAATACTCTTTCCAACTTGGGCAATATAGTGAGATCATGTCTGTACACAAAATTTTAAAAATTAGCTGGGTGTGGTAGCACATGCCTAATCCCAGTTACTCAGGAGGCTGTGGTAGGAGGATTGCTTGAGCTTGGGAGGTAGAGGATGCAGTGAGCTATGATCACACCATTGCACTCCAGTCTGGGCGACTGAGTGAGACTCTGTTTA
>NW_020260340.1:0-4207 GCF_003255815.1 Theropithecus gelada
AATTTTATACCTCCTGGCTGAGGAGTAAAATTGAAATAGCAAACATACTATAATGCAATTTACAACATAATTAGTTGTCAGTGGCATTATGTGTTTCATGTAACTCCATTATTAAAACATTTACAATTTACATAATCAGACAAATAATTTAATGAGTTTGAGATAGTAGAGTTTTTTTCCTACTTACAATAAAAGACTATTTACAAGCAGAAGTAATGGCCAGTTTTAGATGCAGGGACAGGTTAAGCACCATAAACCAGTTTGAGATGTTTAACCCAAATAAAGTGGAAAAACATATTTTTATTGTATTTATTGACTGTTTTTGAAACAGAGTCTTGCTCTGTCACCAGGCTGGAGTACAATAGTGTGATCTCGGCTCATTGCCACCTTCGTCTTCCCAGTTCAAGCAATTCTCCCAACTCTGCCTCACAAGTGGCTGGGACCACAGGCACTTGCCACCATGCCTGGCTAAATTTATGTATTTTTAGTAGAAATGAGGTTTCACCATGTTGGCCAGGCTGGTCTCAAACTCCTGACCTCAAGTGATCCACCTGCCTTGGCCTCCCAAAGTTTTGGGATTACAGGCATAAGTCACTGCCCCCTGCCAGAAATACATATTTTTATTATTAAAGTGTGTTTCTGGTTTTTTTTATGTGAAAGATTCTCAACAAAATGATAAAATGAAATGTTTTTACCATCTAAACACAAATATATTTTATATTAATCATGAAATGATATATTTCACTTAGCAGTTAGAAATACCATACAAAAGTTATTTTGCTTTTATTCTGAGTTTTAGTAATTCAGAACACATTTTAGAAATAATTTTTATTACATCTTTATATGTTGCAGGAATATCACCTGAATCTGGGCTGTTATCAGTGCTAGGGTCCAGACATATTTAGGAACATTGGAAAATAAACTCTATAGGTTCGATGATAGAAACCTCCTTACAGAGAAGCAGAGGCCCCTCTTACAAGAAAACTCATTCAAAGGGAAAACTAGACCAGCTTCTAAAAACTACGTTCATTCAGAGACTCTTCAATTTTGGATGAGAGGAATTCTGATTAGAGGCAGGTGTCTTCCATTGGATTTATATAAATTTCCTGACACAGTGTGAGGTCAAATTGAGGTTGAAATTATGGGATCTATTTTAAATTTATGAAAAACATAAGTTAAGGCATATTTTTCCTATTGCCTGGAGAACTTTATAATTTAGTGTGATTTCAAAAAGAGTTAACTGTGAGTGGGTTTTGGGGTTAGGATTACAGAAGGAAACACAATTTCCATGCACACAAGCGGTAAATAAGGGAATTATAATGGTGTGTTTTTTGTTAAAAGCGCAACTGAAATACCCCAAGCTTCTCACAGAAGCAATTCTGTAATACTTTACAGGGCTCTGAGGTCTTTGTAAAGAGGAGCCAGTAATAAAGAAGACTATTTCAGTTAATTTGTTATCATCATTATTGTGTCTTGAAAGGGCTACTCTGTGCCTCCAGTTACCGGTGTCAAATTGTTGTCAATTTAGAATGATAATCTTCCATTCCTCCTTGGTGCAGCTATGTTTGATGGCCAGGCTGATTTAGCACTGGGTGAAACTCGAGATATGTTTTGTACCACCTCTGTCTTTTCTTAGAAAAAAATCAGATTAAAATTAAGGAATGCCTTAAATAACAATAAAATCTCGAAGTTTTGTAGGTTTTTAGTTTTTATTTTAGGTTTTTCGCACCCAACAGAATACTTTGCACATCTCTTCCTGTAAGTATTATTTAATCACCTGTTTTATCTACAAAATTCTTACCTAGAATGGGCATCTACATACTATGGCCTATAGACCAAATTTAATCCACGGCTTGTTTTTTATTTTTATTTATTTATTTATTTATTTATTTATTTATTTATTTATTTTTACCCACTTGCTAAGTATTGCTTAACATTTTTTTAACCAGGTTGTTAAAGAAGAAGTAGAGAGAAGAGAGGGAGAAATGAGACTGTATATAGACTGCAGAGCCTGAAATATTTACTTCTTGACTCTTTACAGAAAAGTAAAAATAAAAATTGTTGATCTTTGCAGCACAGCAGCACTTTCAATATTACTTTCAACAATCATGGAAATATTTTATATCACAGATATCCAAGACAATATTCGCTCTTACATGAGTAATTATTTAACACTTAAGCTATGGCTAGTATTACAGAAGAAGTGAATTTTCTTGCTGTTTCATTTAAAATAAGTTACATTTAAGTGTAAACACCACACGTGACTGGTGGCTACCATACAGTGCAGTAGAGAAGAATGTATGCTACTAAAAGGTAGAGTCCATTGGATATTCTAAAGCATTGAATATTAAATTTTAATGTGCATGTAAGCCGCCTGGGATCTTTGAAAAACAAGAATTTGGGTTTGTTAAATCGCAAATGAGGTCTGAGGTTCTGTGTTTCTTAGAAGTTCTCAGGTAATATTGCTAAATGATGGTGGTCAGTATGATGGTGTCAAGTATCATGGTGATCATACTTTAAGAAGAAAGGCAGAATATCTTGAGAATAGCAGGTAACAAATTGTTGAATGATTCTTACAATGTCATTTTCAGGAATTCTTATAAGATGAATAAAAAATTCATGACCATAGGTGATTTATAACCGTATATGTAAACTCAGGTCTGTCTTAGCACTAGCTCCTAAGTTATCTGTCACCCCACCAATTGCTGTCAAAAGGTAGGAAATCTGAGAGTGTATTAGACCCCAAGTTATTTTCTTTCTTTTCTTTTTTTTTTATTATTTTTGTTTTTGAGACGAAGTCTTACTCTGTCCCCGAGGCTGGAGTGCAATGGAGCAGTTCAGGCTTACTGTAACCTCCGCCTCCCGGGTTCAAGTGATTCTCCTGCCTCAGCCTCCCGAGGAATTGGGACTACAGGTGCATGCAGGCCAATTTTTGTATTTTTAGTAGAGAGAGGATTTCACTACGCTGGCCAGGCTGGTCTTGAACTTCTGACCTGGTGATCCACCCGTCTGGGCCTCCCAAAGTGCTGGGATTACAGGCATGAGCCATCACGCCCAGCCGGACCTCAAGTTATTTTCCAGGAATTATTCTGGATATGTGTTTGTGCACATGTTTGTGGTTGGAAATGTTAAAACTGGTTACTCATTGAGTTTTATTATAATGAACAATTATGATAGACTATGCCATGTAACATGGGCTCTAAAAGAAATCTAACTTAATAGAGCCTGCATTTGTAAGGACTAAGGATACTTAAAATAATGAATTCTAAGAGATGGTGATTAACAGCATGAATTCTAGAACCAAATTACCTAGACTTCAACCCAGGCACTACCATTAACGAACTTTGTAAATTTGAATATATTTCTTACCCTGTCTGTGCTGCAGCATCATTTTTTGAAAGGAGGAGATATATATATATAGATTGTAATGGGAATTACGAGTTAAAAAAGTACAAAGATTTGTGCCAATCAATATTTGTTAGTTATTATTGGGCAATAAATATTTATGTTACCCAAGTATATAAATTATCCAAAGTTATTTGAGTAAGAGATGTTTAGATATAAGAATAAATGTTTAGGAGTACAGGTTAAATGCACGTATGTGACCCAAATATGTGAATATAATATCGAATATAATTGGAAAGATTGTATTAATATAATGGTATTAGATTGAATTAGAATTATATTTCAACGTACAGAAAAAAGTGACTTAAAAGCATTATATGTTAGTTTTTAATAATTGCAAAGGTTAGAAATGTCTTTCCCATTATTTATTTGATAGTTGGTTTCATGGACGACAATCTTAGGAATGTAGGCATTTTCGTACCTCATGCCATTCTTAGAAGTATACTATAGATAGGAATGCTCTTACAACCCAGGAGCCATAGGTGCATCAACAATATTTTATACGAAATTGGAGACTTTTGAGATTCAAAATTATACCTATGCAGACAATTACAGATAGTAATGAAGAATACCTATTATTCACAGTTTAGGACACAAGTGTTAAAGAGAGTTACATGTGAAAATGTTTCTCTTTCTCCTTCCTTCCTTCCTTCCTTCCTTCCTTCCTTCCTTCCTTCCTTCCTTCCTTCCTTTCTTCTCCCTCCCTCCCTGTCTCTCTCTTTCTTTTTTCTTCTCTTTTCTTTTCTTTTCCTTTCCTTTCCTTTCCTTTTTTCTCTTTTTCTTTTCTTTTCTCTTTCTTTCT
>NW_020260341.1:0-4206 GCF_003255815.1 Theropithecus gelada
GGGAATCAGGCCTTGGGCTAGATAGTCCATTTGAAGTCCCCCATAGCACACCTGACGACATCCTCGTTGCTCCTTCCCTTAGTCATTTTTCCTCGAATGCCATTTTATTTATCCATCAGTCATTTTATCTTATTTTCTGCCCCGATATACGTGTTCGCTTTGCAGTTTTGGCTTTGGCTCGCTGCTAATTATGTTTGTGCAATTGTTTAAGGCAGCACACTTGGTTGTAAGAATTCTCCTGTTCTGTTGACTCTAAGAAGCCAGAGTCACATTGTTCTATGGCCCCAACCAGGCCTTTGGGGCTCACTGTTGGCCACCCCACTCAGGCTCCAGGATTTCCTGCACTGGTCAGCCCCTGGATATTCCAGGGTTTCCTGGCATCTGGTGTGGGGACACTCCTAGGCTGACACTCGGGTACTCTGGGTTTTCAGCATTTGGTATTGTTGGCCACTCCACGGATGCTCCTAGGATTTTAGCATTGACATTCCTCCTAGGATTGTGGATTGGAGCCTCACCCTATGCGAATCTTGGTTTGCCTTCTCTTGTTTTCTGCCCTAAAGTTATCATTTTCCATAATGGCATTGAGTTTTCTTGTTGTCACTTTATTTACACATTTCCTTCTACATTTTATTTAATAAAAATACTGCTTTAAGGCCGGGCATGGTGGCTCACGCCTGTAATCCCAGCACTTTGGGAAACCAAGGTGGGTGGATCATTTGAGGTCAGGAGTTCAAGACCAACCTAGCCAACACTGTGACATGTTATCTCTACTAAAAATACAAAAAATGAGCCGGATATGGTGATGCATGCCTGTAATCCCAGTTACTTGGGAGGCTGAGGCACGAGAATTGCTTGAACCCAGGAGGCGAAGGGTGCAGTGAGCTGAGATTGCACAACTACACTCCAGCCTGGGTAAAAGAGTGACACCCTGTCTAAAAAAAATAAAACAATAAACAAAAATTTAAAACATAAAAATACTGTTTTAGTCATATTTTTTTCACTAGCAAATGTTTACATCCACTTTCATAACATCTTGCTACCTCTTCTCATACCTTCTATGCTGGCAGTGGAAATCTGAGACGAGAACAATTAATGGCCCAGTCACTTTCTAGAAAGTGGTCTGCATATTGAAACTGGGTTTTCTGAAGTTATTGATTTGACAAATTATGGAAAATTTTGTTTTTGAGGCCGGCTACAGTGACTCGTGCCTGCAAGCCCAGCACTTTGGGAGGCCAAGGCAGGTGGATCATTTGAGGTCAGGAGTACAAGACCAGCCTGGCCAACATGGTAAAACCCCATCTCTACTAAAAATACAAAAATTAGCCAGGCGCAGTGGTATCTACCTGTAATCCTAGTTACTCGGGAGGCTGAGGCAGGAGAATGGCTGAAACCTGGGAGGTGAAAGTTGTGGTGAGCCAAGATCGTGTCACTGCACTCCAGCCTGGATGACAGAGCAAGATTACCTCAAAAAAAAAAAAAAAAAGTAAAATAGAAAATTTTGCCTTTTTACGATAATGAGTTTCTTTTTAAACTTCTGAGATGCGTGTCTTAGAGATTCAACTGTTGTGTTTTGCTGCTTTCAGCTTGTTCTTCCTTTAAACAGATCTGGGATTACTGCTCTCTCTTTTTGCTTCTTCATCAGCTGCTGTGACTTTTTCACCTCCGGTTCTGACTGTTGGCGCAGCCTTGATGCTGAAGTGTTTTGTCTTAGAGTTCTGTGGAAGCAATGTTTTCCCCCAATATAGTATTAGTCTATGTACTTGGTTTGTTAACATATATAACCTAATTTGGGGCTTTACTTTTTCATATGTATACAGCTTTAAAAATATATATATTCTTCTTTGAGATAGAGTCTCACTCTGTCGCCCAGGCTGCAGTGCAGTGGTGTGTCCTCGGCTCACTGCAACCTCTGCCTCCTGGGTTCAAGCGATTCTCCTGCCTCAGCCTCCCGAGTAGCTGGGACTACAGGCACGTGCCACCACACCTAACTAAATTTTTTTATTTTTAGTAGAGATGGGGTTTCACCATGTGGCCTCTATCTCCTGATCTCGTGAACTACCTGCTTAAGGGCTAATGAGTGCCTGTCCACCTCCATGCTGTCTGACTTAAAATATTTAATAGTCTATAAATTTTTTATTCCACAATCCTTGGCCAAAGGAACTACCAAAGAAACCTAAAAACATCTCATTCAAGCCATACTGGGAAACAGGGAGTCACTCTACCACTATTCAAAATGTAGGCCAGATTCAAAAGGCCTTTTAAAATTATGAAAATAAAAGAGTGCCCTTTTCCACAAAAGAAAATAATAGCTCCCTGTTTAACTAGAAGACTTAGTCTTACTAAAAACTTAAAAAGAAAGAACTGGCTCGGTGCAATGGTTCATGCCTGTAATCTCAACACTTTGGGAGGCTGAGGTGGGTGGATTACTTGAGGCCAGGTGTTCAAATCCAACCTTGCCAACATAGCAAACCATCTCTTTACTAACATTACAAAAAATTAGCTGGACATGGTGGTACCTGCTTGTAATCCTAGCCACTGAGGAGGCTGAGGCATGAAAATAGCTTGACACCAGGAGGCAGAGGTTGCAGCGAGCCCAGCCGAGATTGTGCCACTGCACTCCAGCCAGGGCAACAGAGTGAGACTCTGTCTCAAACAACAAAAACAACAAAATGATCCCCCAAGAATCAATAATAACCAGAATAGGAGGTTCTTATCAGATATTCTTAATTACTCTAACTACTGTTAGACTTCAGGAAGTCATTAGTTAGGTACAGCTATCCAGGATTAAACCTGTTTCTTACGAGGTCCTGCAGGCACAAAAGGTGGATGCCACAACCTCCATTTATAAAACCTAGAAAACTTAAGACTGTTGTTTTGCAAACACATAGATTAATAACGTGGTTCTGTGGGTGGACATAGGAGCATTAATTTTTCTCTCTCTTCCAATTATAGTTTTCTTGTTTAACCTCCTAGTAAAGTTTATATCTTCTAAATTTCATGTAAAGATGATACGGTCTGTCAAAAGTCTTCCAACCCATTCTGTCTTCTGACCCCACAAATGAAAGCATCCTGCCATTGGGTCCCTTAGTTCAAGTACCAAAGATGTTTACTCCTCAAATGCTAGGGAAGGCCTACACCCATAAAGTCAACAGGAAGCACTTACGGAAAATGGACTCTGCTCTTCTGCAGTCCCCTTAAGATTAAGGAGGAGTATCTAATCTCTGAGGGGCAATGAGATATGAGGTAGATGAGACTCAACCCGGGACCAGATTGAAGACTAGCTGACACAAGGAAGAGACACTGGAAACACCTGTCCATAAGACATGCCCACCAGTGCCATGTAAGTTTACCATTGCCATGGCAACACCTGAAAGTTACTGCCCACTTTCTAGCTACTTCTGAATAACCCCCTCCTTAATTAGCATGTCATTAAAAGAGGGGATAAATATGACTGTGAAACTGCCCCTGCACCACTGCTCCTGGCACACTGCCTGTGGGGAGCTCCGCTCCACAAGAGCAGTCACAGAGCTGTAACTGCCACCTCAGTAAAGCTGTTTCCTTCCACCACCCGCTTACGCTGCGCTCTTTCCTGAGTGAGGCCAAGAACCTGCCCTGCACCACTTTTGTCAAGTTAGTTGACATAAAATTACTCATAATATCCTCTATTTATTTTTTTACTTTTATAGGCTGTGTAATGACTTTCTCCTTTCCATTTACGACAGTGTGTTTTGTGTCCTTTTTCTTTCCCTCTTTTTTTTTTTATTTTGAGACAGAGCCTCCTTTTGTCACCCAGGCTGGAGTGCAGTGGTGCAATCTTGGCTCACTGCAACCTCCGACTCCCGGGTTCATGCCATTCTCCTGCCTCAGCCTCCTGAGTAGCTGGGACTCCACCACGCCTGGCTAATTTTTTGGTATTTTTACTAGAGATGGGTTTCCGTGTTAGCCAGGATGGTCTCAATCTCCTGACCTCATGATCCGCCCTCCTCGGCCTCCCAAGTCTTTCCCTATTCTTTATGCCCCCTTCATCAAGTAGTCACAGGCTTCAATTCAGTTCTTTCTTGGTAGTAGTAATACGGCTCATACAAAAAGCTAATTTTTCTGGGTATGAGGCCATTCACCATTTTCATATATAACACTGTAAAAAGTACTGTCATATAAGCCTCCACTTCACAAACTGACCACTGTCAAACATCATCTCCCAACCAA
>NW_020260342.1:0-4204 GCF_003255815.1 Theropithecus gelada
AGTCAGAATTCTAGTCTCTGTCTCCTGGGCAGTGTGGCAGGCATACAGACCTTCAGTTATATGAGGAAAGGCGTGACGAGCCCCCTTCCTTCAGTAAAACTGCACAGTTCCCAGAACCCTGATGCCATCCCCCCACACCACTGTGAACACCTGGACAGAGCACATTTCAATGCGTGCACCTTTGTGGGCTAGTTTTCTATTTCTCCACTAAATCACCCCAAATTTAGCACCCTAAACACTGACTTATTTTCTCACATTTCTGGAAGCTGGAGTCCAAAACAGGTCCCACCATCTAACGTCGAAATGTCGGCAGGGCTGGCTCTGGGGAAGTGACCGTCTCCTTGCCTCCCGCAGCCTCTAGAGGCTTCCGCATCCCCTGGTCCATATGGCACCCACTGTCTTCAGGACCCACAGCGGCTCTGACGGCCCCTCAACTGGAAGACGCAGAAATGTCAGGAGACCGGGATCTAGTGCTAGGGCCAAGCCTCCCCATCCTCCCAGCTCCTCACACACTCCCGTGTGAGCTAATATAGATTCCACTTTAACTAGTGTCACCTGTGTAAGGGGTCAGTGCCCAGCTGTGAACTGCTTAACCTCGCCCACACAAACCCCGAGAATAAACTCACAGGCCATGGACCACTCCACAAGCAATAAGTGACCACCTGCTCAGGGACCTCCACGCCCCAGCAGAGCCCTCCGGTGACTCCTTGTGAGCTCAGACTGGCGGCAGGGGTCTGCAGCGCCAGAGGGCCCTGGATAAAAAAGACAGCTCCCATGTCGGGAGGCACCCGCCCGCGGTTGGGTTCCCAGTACTTTAATAGCCCAGGTGGACAAGCCGCGGCGCATGCAACCCCATCACCAGAATAACGGCTACACGTGGCGAGTGCACAGGTGGCCACCACTCAGCCCAGCTGGCCGCGCTAAGCACATCACCACTGTGACGCCCAATCAGACTCAACTGCTGCAACAGTCCCAGCATCGGCCCCCAAGAACATTCTGGATCACAATTCAGAGTAGTGATTGCGATCAGGGCCACATGTGGCTGAATGTTTTTACAGGAGGACGCCACAGCTGGACTGACCCCACAGCTGGATCTGGCTGGACTGAGCATTTCCCACTGTACATTCTTACAACACCATTTTATTTGCACTTTATTAAACTTCTATGGCTTTTTTCTGCTTATCTACTTTATGGGAGTGTTTCTTGTTCTTATGACTGCGGTGATACTTCAAGCTACAACTATCAATGTGTAAAATTAGTTTGGAAGTCGCCTTATCATTAAACATTTCACAAGCAAGCAGTCAGAGGCACCTAACCCGGAGGCCTCTTTTCTTCTCTGAGCCAAACCTACCTTGGACTCAAAGAAAATGGCACACGGAGAGGGGCTGGATCTCCAGCGCCCATTGCTAGGGAGCCTCCTGGGGAGCAGATATGGAGGGAGAAGCCCTGGGTTATGGCACCGCCGTACTAAAGAAAAGTCTATTTGGGTAATGTAAGCACCAGACTTAAGAGATTAAGCAAACCATGAAAAGAAACCACTAACCACAGCTTCTCCAAAACAGAACTAAACTCCCTTTAGTTTGAATTGGAAAAGCAGAAGTGATGATCAGCATACAAAAAAAAAAAAAGAAGACACAGTATCTGAACACAGGAGAATAATCAAGGGCCACTGTCTCTTCCTGTGTCAGTGGGAGCCTCGCATCTAAGCTGCATTTAGAAGGTTGCTACTTTGGACTGAAAGGTATCCCCAACCCTAGTTTGTAAGCAAGTGGAGCAGAATGCTTCAATTATTTCAAGGTTTAGCGGTAAAGCTCTGCAACTCTCACAACCATTTTATTTGGTGTAATTTTAAAGTGACTCAGTCTGTTGGCTGGAGTATCTAACGGCTTAACCACGGGGTCACGTTGGAAAAATTTTCCAATTGCTTTTGTTTTTCCTACTGAAGATGCATTTGAACGTTCTTGTAGTTTGCAGTTGGCTGGTTCTGATGTTTGGTCCTGAGGAGGCCCGAGTTTCCGTAGAGGAAGAATCTGAAACCTCAAGCCACTCGAGTGCTGTCTGGGCAGATGGAGACCCCAACCCGAGGGCCACTGACGGACTCAGCATGGGCGCAGGGCCGCCCGATGCAATGGGCCAGGTATTTGCCAGTTACAAAACAACATAAGCACACACCCCCAGGTGTGCACACACGCTCTGTACACGCTCACATCTGTCCATGCCAACACCAACCCACAACCCCGAGGTGTGCACACACGCTCTGTACACATCTGTCCCTGCCAATGCCAGCACACATTCTGTAGGCACTCACATCTGTCCCTGCCAATGCCAGCACATATCCCCAAGGTGTGCACACACGCTCTGAACACACTCACATCCCTCCCTGCCAATATGAGCACACATTCCCAGGGGTGCACACAGGCTCTGCACATACTCATGTCTGTCCCTGCAGCCTGAGTCAAACAGTCACAGAGAGGCAGAGGAGGAGGAAGAAGGATGCGATGGACACTAAGGTCCTGGGCTGGTTCCCCTCCCTACTTCGGGAGAGACCCCTCATGTGATCCTGCCATCACTCACCCTTCCGCCTCCATCCTCCATCCTCCCACAGGGATCAGGAGGATGCCCACTGCACAGAGCTGTGATGAGCATGAACAGAAGATGGCAGGAGCTCACGCCAAGGTGCTGAGCACGGGGCCTACGGAGTGCTTCTTTCTGCTGTGGCTGACATCATCAAACAAGAGACTGACACAGCTTCTGCAGAGAATGTCACTTGCTGAGAAACTGAAACATGTGACCTAGGAGCCTGTGAAGGTCTAAGAACAAACCAACAAACCAAACGGTTTTGTTTGTTTTTCAAACACCATAGCCTGTTTTTTCTTTTTTTTCGTGCTCTACCTTGGGTATCATTTAGTTTAATTTCAAAGTAAATCCAATAATTACACAAAATCACAGGACTGAGCATGGAGCATTGTTTCACTTCATGTCCTCCAGCCTTTAGGACACATTAAGGAAAGACATGATTCCAGGATTCCCATTAGAAAGGCTGCCCTGAGGCACGTGCTGGGGCAGCCAAATTGCAGCTGTTGATGCTGCCCCGAAGCTGCTTGGATGAAGGAGAAGATTCCGGAGGTCTCCTCTCTTCTGCCCCTTGTCCAGGAGAGAAGGTTGGGGGAGAAAGGTGAGAGAAGATAGGAAGAAGGAGGGGGGAAGGAGGGAGAGAGGAGGAGACAGGGAGGGAGAGAGGAGGGGGGAGGGAGGGATGGGGAAGGGAGGGAGGAGGGGCATGTTCCATCCACCAAGGCAGCTACACTGCAGAGAGAATGGAGGGTGTGTTGCCTCTCAAGACAGCAAGTTCAAGCTGTTTATAATTGTTAGCGTAAACAGTGACTAGCTAAGGACAGGGCTGTAATTGGAGTTGACGTTTTATTTTCATAGTTGATATTGGGGACCTGGACCTAAAGCACCGTGCCTTGCCCTTTTGCCAGATGGGCCTATGCTTCTCTATACTTGAGTCTATTTGACTAAATACCCGATATTGACTAGGAATTATGACGTGTAGGATACCCCTTACCACAGTAACGTCAAACTCATGTTCTAAATGCAATTCGTTCAGGGACTGGCTTCTAACTCTGGGTGGGAATGTTAAGCTCAGTCCCGTTCAATTCAGTAAGCATTTATCAAGAAACTCCTAGACCAAGAGCTCTGTTAGACACTGGGTATGGGGTGATGGGGATACGAAGATGTGGAATTAGAACTCGAGAAGCTCAAATGCTTCCATTTAATTCCCTAATGCAAGTACTAAGCTTCAACGTGATGGCTGTAATGTCTAAATTCACTTTTTCTTTATTCCAGTTCTACATAACAAAGCATAAATAATCACAGAGGAATGATTCTGTGTTGGACTATTCAGTGGACAGAGAAGAGCATTCTGACCGGCGTGAGACACTGTCTCCGTTCCCAGGGAGCCCGTGAGGCGGCTGCACAGAGCACACGCGTGAAGATTCAGGAACATGAGCGTCAGGTGATGGGAGGGGCAGGGAGGCAGCACCAGAAAGATGCCTGCCGAGAGGCCGCTGCAGCCAGGTTGGCCAGGAAGGTCACAGGAGTGGGCGCAGGCATCTCCCTCCAGCCGCACTTGGTTTTCATGAGGACGCGTGCACGGAAGGGGATGACACCGAAATGCTGTGGCGCTGAGGGGAGGAGGGGA
>NW_020260343.1:0-9617 GCF_003255815.1 Theropithecus gelada
TTTTGAGTAGAGACGGGGTTTCACCGTGTTAGCCAGGATGGTCTCGATCTCCTGACCTCGTGATCCGCCCGTCTTGGCCTCCCAAAGTGCTGGGATTACAGGCTTGAGCCACCGCGCCCGGCCTCTACGTTTATCTTTGGCTGTTTTCGCTGCCATTTGACTGAAGCAATTTTCAGTGATAAATGAAGTGAATGGTTAAAGCTTATTTTTCAATCGAAATTCAATTCCTGCAAGTGGAAGAGGGAGGAGAGAGAGGGTGTAAATCATTGATCAAACTTATTTAAGCACCAAGCTTCCCTTCTGCAGAAAATCCGATTGCCTGACGGGAAAACAGCTCCTTCCCTCGAGATCCATGAGGCTGGGTGTTCTTCTCCACACTAAAGGATCCTGCTAGGGGCCAGCTGCTGGCTGCACCGGAAGTCAGCTTGGCACAGCAGAAGGAACACATTCACTTGGGACTGGAATCTGGTTCTGCCACTTGCCGGCTCTGTGACTTTAGGCAAGCAACTTCACATCCCTTAGGCAATTTCATCCATGAAAACGAAATTAGTAATTCCTACTATACGGAATTTGTGTCATGATTTGAGAACAAGGTATGTAACAGCATATGTTGTAGGCAGGCTATAGATAGCTCTAGTTGTCATGCTTCTGGCTTGGGAGCTGGGTGTGAGCACAGACCTCTGTGTGAGTGCTTGGAGGTAAATGCCCTTTGTGGGAGCCGAGCATGTGTGGCATGGCTGTGTGTAAGTAGAGCTCTGAGAGTCTGTGGGGCTGTGGTCTCTCTGTGGATTAAGAAGCCTGCATTCTCCAGCATTCTTGGAGAGGTCTCTAGAAAAGCATCGGAGGAAATCTCTGAGGAAATTTCTCAGGGGTTGTCTGGGAACTGTGGAGGCGTTGCATCCCTTTCCTGGAAGCAGCAACAGCTCTCAGGCCCCATCTCTGCGCCCCTCTCAATCCCTGGTGACTTGTTAAAAGACTTCAAAGGATAAACTTCAGACTAGAAATCTCGCTTGCCATTCACATTTTTTAACATTGAGGACACAACCCCGAAGAATATGTCTGTGAATGTTAATTAGCCTCTAGAGAGGGAGAAAGGAGAGAATAGAAGAGTCACAGACACAGAGTCAAGGGCCAGAAAAATGCTGCAGTGGCTGGGCACAGTGGCTTACGCCTGTAATCCCAACACTTTGGGAGGCCAAGGTGGGTGGATCGCCTGAGGTCAGGAGTTCGAGACCAGCCTGGCCAACATCGTGAAACCCCGTCTCTACTAAAATTACAATAATTAGCCAGGCGTGGTGGCACATACCTGTAATTCCAGATACTCGGGAGGCAGAGACAGGAGAATTGCTTGAACCCAGGAGGCAGAGGTTGCAGTGAGCTGAGACCACGCCATTGCACTCCTGCCTGGGCGACAGAGCAAGACTCCACCTCAAAAAAAAAAAACAAATGCTGCAGGTACACAGGGGGAAACGGAGTTACTCCCTGAATTTTGTAAAGAATAACTTCAAGGACACACATGACTCGTGAAGGTAAAAACGACTCAGGATCAACAACAAAAGGGCCTGATCCCAGAGGAGAGTCAGTAGGATGAGAGGTGGCCCTGGCTTGGGGTTTCCCTTTTTGAAGAGGCAAGTGAAGTGGTCTGTGCTGGGCTGCCGCTGCACAAGGACAGAGGCCTCATAAGGTGGAATGCAGTAGGCACTGGGAATATGGGATGGGACCTGGAAATAGTCGTCCAGGCTCTCATTCCAGTCTTTCATGTTTACAATTTCAATAGCTTTTGGGGTACAGTGGTTTTTGGTTACATGGATGAATGGTATTTTGGTGAAGGAGACTTCTGGTTGTAGTGCATCGGTCACCCGAGTCGTGTACAGTGTTCCCAGTATGTAGTTTTTTTACCCCTCACCCACTTCCCATTCTCCCATTCTGTGTATCCAAAGTCCATTTTACCACGCTTTATGCCTTTGTGTATCCATAGCTTAGTTCCCACTTGTAAGTGAGAACATACGGTATTTGCTTTTCCATTCCTGAGTTACTTCACTTAGAATAATGCCTCCAGCTTCATCCAAGTTGCTGCAAAAGAGATTATTTGTTCTTCTTTATGGCTGACTAGTATTCCATGGTGTATATATACTATGTGTACTTTTTTTTTTTTTTTTTTTTTGAGACAGAGTCTCGCTCTGTCGCCCAGGCTGGAGTGCGGTGGCGCGATCTCGGCTCACTACAAGCTCCGCCTCCCGGGTTTACACCATTCTCCTGCCTCAGCCTCCAAGTAGCTGGGACTACAGGCGCCCGCCACCACGCCCGGCTAATTTTTTTGTATTTTTAGTAGAGACGGGGTTTCACCATGTTAGCCAGGATGGTCTCGATCTCCTGACCTCGTGATCCACCCGCCTCGGCCTCCCAAAGTGCTAGGATTACAGGCTTGAGTCACCGCGCCCGACTATGTTTTCTTTTTCTTTCTTTCCTTTTTTTTTTTTTTTTTTTTTTGTTTGTTTGTTTGAGACAGGCTCTCGCTTTGCTGCCCAGGCTGGAGTGCAGTGGCATGATCTTGGCTTACTACAGCCTCTGCCTCCTGGGCCCAAGTGGTTCTCCCACCTCAGCCTCCCGAGTAGCTGGGACCACAGGTGTGCACCACCATGCCCAGCTAATTTTTGTATTTTTTGTAGAGACAGGCTTTTGCCATGCTGCCCAGGCTAGTCTTGAACTCCTGGACTCAAGTGATCCCCCTGCCTCAGCCTCTCAAAGTGCTGGGATTACAGGCATGAGCCACCACACTCAGCCCTATACCACATTTTCTTTATCCACTCATTGGTTCACCCCAATCTTTCTTTCCTGCACCCACTAACCCCCTGTCACTTATATCTGAAGTCTTATTTTATTAGGAAGCATAAAAAATGAATCTTTATTTAACACCATGTACATTTATAAATACAACCCTATGGCCAGGCGCAGTGGCTCACACCTGTAATCCCAGCACTTTGAGAGGCCGAGGAGAGCAGATTACTTGAGGTCAAGAGTTTGAGACCAGCCTGACTAACATGGTGAAACTCCCTCTCGACTAAAAATACAAAAATTAGCCAGCTGTGGTGGCGGGCACCTGTAATGCCAGCTACTCGGGAGGCTGAGGCAGGAGAATCACTTGAACACAGGAGGTAGAGGTTGCAGTGAGTGAGATCATGCCACTGCACTCCAGCCTGGGTGACAGAGCCAGACTCTGTCTCAAAAAAAAAAAAAAGAAAAGAAAAGAAAAGAAAAAGAAAGAAAAAAAGGAAAAAAAAGCTATATTATTTATTTATTTTGAGAGAGAGTTTTGCTCTGTCATCCAGGCTGGAGTGCAGCGGCACGATCTCAGCTCACTGCAATCTCCATCTCCTGGGTTCAAGCGATTCCCTTGCCTCAGCCTCCCAAGTAGCTGGGATTACAGGCGCATGCCACCATGTCTGGCTAATTTTTGTATTTTTAGTAGAAATGGGGTTTTACCATGTTGGTCAGGCTAGTCTCAAACTCCTGACCTCAAGAGATCCGCCCACCTCAGCTTCCCAAGAAAACTATGTTATTTAATTTTGACATTCTTCATAGGAAGTACTTAGGAAATATTATCTCCACTTTATAGATAAGGAAACTCGAACATCAAAAGGTCACACCTGGGTCTGTCTCTCGACAATGGATCAGCCTGCTTCCATCCTTTGGGTCTTGAAAGTCTGAGTTGTTGCTATCAAATTATTTCAATCTTCATTTTTTTCCCATGGTTACCAAGTAATTGCATGCTTACTAAAGGCATTTATGAATAGTGAAAATTACAAAGAAGAATGTAAAAATAATTTGCGTGGCCAGGAGTGGTGACTCACCCCTGTAATCCCAGCACTTTGGGAGGCTGAGGCTGGCAGATCATGAGGTCAGGAGTTCAAGACCAGTCTGGCCAACATGGCAAAATGCCATCTTTATTTTAAAAAATACAAAAAGTAGCCGGGCATGGTGGCGGGTGCCTGTAATCCCAGCTACTTGGGAGACTGAGGCAGAAGAATTGCTTGAACCTGGGAGGTGGAGGTTGCAGTGAGCCGATATCACGCCACTGCACTCCAGCCTGGGTGACAGAGCAAGACTCTGTCTCAAAATAATAAAATAAAATAAAATAAAATAAAATAAAATAAATTATTTGCTGTCAGTAGTGGTTTCTATTTTCTTCTATTTTCCTTATGACTAATTATTATAGTTAGTGAGATGCTGTGTTAAGAATGCCTTGTTTGTTTGTTTGAGACAAGGTCTTACTCTGTTGCCAGGCTGGAGTGCAGAGGCTGGACCACAGCTCAATGCAGCCTCTACCTCTTGGGATCAAGTGATCCTCCCACCTCAGCCTCCTGAATAGCTGGGACTACAGGCATGCTCTAGCACACCAGGCTAAGGAATGTTTTCAACTGTAAGAAACAGACACTGTAATCCCAGCACTTTGGGAGGCCGAGGTGAGTGGATCACTTGAGCCTAGGAGTTCAAGACCAGCCTGGGCAACATGGCAAAACCCTTGTCTCCACAAAAACAAAAAACAAAAATTAGCCAGGTCTGCTGGCGCACACCTGTAGTCCCAGCTACTGGGGAGGCTGAGATTGGAGGATTGCTTGATCCCAGGAGGCAGAGGTTACAGTAAGCCAAGATGGCGCCATTGCACTTCAGCCACTCTGTCTCAAAACAAACAAACAAACAAACAAAAGACAACTTGACTATCAGCACAAAGATAAGAGGTGTTTTAAAAATAGAGATTTATTTTGCTTGTATAACAGGAAGCCTAAAGGTAGGCAGCTGCCACTGCTGGCTTACTGGTTCAGGAATGAATCACAACTTGAAAATGCTCTTGGCCTTTGCCTCATGGTTACAGAATAGCTGCTGCAGCTCCAAAAATCACAACCGTGTTCAAGGCAGTAAGAAGAGAAGGGAAGGTATTAGCATCAACTGTTCCTCTATGAGTAATGAAAAGATTTCCCAGAGGTACTTGGCAGACTTGTTTACAACCTACTGGCTATTCTGGGTCACAAAGCCAGTTCTACCTTGAAGGGAGGCTGGGAGAAACATTTGCTCCTCCAGAGTCTCTCACTGAAGGGAGTTAGGGAGAAGGAGGTTGGGAAGGGGAGTTACATTAGCCAGTCAGAGGTATCTGCTACAGATGCAATGCTCTGATTGGCAGGCCTGCATCACGTGCCCACCTCTGGAACCTTGGTGGACCCTGTTTTTCCACAATCAATCACATGGACTGAAAATGGTGGAGAAAAATTGGGTGCTGTAAGCATAAAAGGGAAATGGATGTTGGGAAGGCAAGAATAAAAGATGTCCATTACATTTTGAATGACATTTTATCCTGTAGCAAATCAACCCCAAACTCAGTGACTTAAAACAAACATTTATAATTCCTCACAATTCTGTGGTTCAGTTGAGCCATTCTTCTGTTCTGAGCCTGCTTTGATGGCTTATTAGGTCACTTTCATGAGTTCAAATAATAATAGCTACTATTGACTGGGTGCCTACTATTTATTAGGTGGTGACGTTAGTCCACTTAAATACTTCCTCACGCTTTCCTCCTTCCCCTTTCCTGATCTGCTGGTGTGTGTGTGTGTGTGTGTGTGCGTGTGTGTGTGTGTGTGTGTATGTATTTATTTATTTAATTAATTTTTTTTTTTTTGAGATGGAGTTTCGCTGTTACTGCCCAGGCTGGAGTGCAATGGCTTAGTCTCAGCTCACTGTAACTGCCACCTCTCCGGTTCAAGTGTTTCTCCTGCCTCAGCTTCCTAAGTAGCTGGGATTACAGGCACCCACCACCAGTCCTGTCTAATTTTTGTATTTTTAGTAGAGACAAGGTTTCACCATGTTGGCCAGGCTGGTCTCGACCTCCTAACCTCAGGTGATCCTCCCACCTCAGCCTCCCAAAGTGCTGGGATTACAGGTTTAAGCCACTGCACCTGGTCAGTCTGCCAGTGTATGTTGAAGTATTTGTATTCAGTTGAGATATACTATGTTCAAGTGTAAGTAATAATTTTAGAGGTTCAGCATTAGGTGCTCCACATAGATGTTTTGTAAAATCCTCACCACAACCTTACAAGGTTTAGAGCACATCTGGTTGCAGCCCAGTTTTTCTATTGATTTTTATTTGAGGGGAGAATTCCCATCATACTTCTGTGAAGCTTCTGGAATTAAGATAATTAAAGAGGATCGTAAGATTTCAAGATTTAAAACACTGCTACAATTTACAACTACTTATTTGTGGAATCAGGATTTTTTTTCTGAGTAAGCAAAATAAAATTCAGAAATAAATAGGACACATGACACTGTAACTATCATCTAACATCTCAATTTCAAATGTATCTATTCATCAAAGCAACCTCTTGAATTCAAGTTATTTACTTTAATATGTTAATACAGTCGTTTCCTCTTACCTGTGGGGGATATGTTCCAAGACCCTCAGTGGATTCTTGAAACCTCGGATAGTACCACACCCTATGTATCTGTCTCAACCAAGCACTTATCATGCACTGTGTCCATAACTTTTGCAGTTTGAGGTACAAAAACAAAACTAGCATAAATTTCTTTTTCCTTCGTCACAATTTCATGGAGGGAAGATTCATTCTTATTGTAGATCTTAGCAACCGCAGCATACAGATTTTTTTTTTTTCTATCCTTAAGTCAAAAACTTTTAACTTTTCACTTAAAGGAAGAACTTTCTGGCTTATTCGACATTAATATACAGCATATTCAAATTGCCGTTATCACTGCTATTGCACTTTAGGACAATTATTAAGTAAAATAAGGGTTACTTGACACAAGCATTGTGATACCTCGACAGTTGATCTGATAACCTAGAGGGCTCCTAAGTGACCTGGGAGCCAGTAGTGGATACACTGGACAAAGGATGATTCACATCATTCACATCCTGGGCAGGATGGAGTGGGATGGTGAGGTACTTCATCGGGCTACTCAGAATGGTGCACAATTTAAAACTTAGGAGCTGTTTCTGTATGTTTTTATTTAATATTTTTTGACTGTGGTTGTAACTGGAATCATGATGGTGGTTTTCACTTTCGGAAAGTGAAACTGCAGATGAGCAGGGGACACATATTTAGTCGTATGTAACACCATTTTTTTTCTGTTATATGTATTGGGGTTCTGCATGAAATTACAATGTGAATTTTCCTTTGCTCTCCCATTATCTCGCTTGATCTCACAACAACCCTGCGTAATCAAGATATTAGTAGTATTCCCATTTTACAAATGAAAAAACAGAGGCTCAGAGAGGTTAACTGACTTGCCCAAGGTAAATAAGCAAACAAACAAATAAGCAGGTAAATGGCAGAGCTGGGACTTGAAACCAGTTCTTCCAACTGCATATTCAAACTTCATTCCATCGTACCATGCTGCTCTCTCCATTCATTTCCAAGCTGCCGGGAATATGTGTACCAAGGCTGGTCTCAACCAAAGGGCACTCAAATCCAGGACAGACAGAAAACAGCCCTTTTGGGGTGGAGGGTGGGAGGAAGCAAAAACAGCAGCAGCAATAGCTTCCTGGGCTCTGAGAATTCTCCCCAAGGGCCCAGCAGGCTGTTTGAAGAGTGTTAGCAAGTTTTCTCCCTCAAATCTAAAGCTCCAATACTCCACCCAGGAGTCAGGAGGGGTGGACTCATAGGGATTTCTACCCTGCCAGGACCTTGGAGGGAGGGAGAGGAACCCAAACCACTCTCTAAAGCCATTCTGCAAACCCTGCTTATTCTCACTTTGGCTAAGTGTATTGAGGTGACTGGCTCTTTTCCAGGGTGGAACATTAATGCTTCCTTTGGTTTTGGAGGCTTGAATTGAGGCAGGAAGATACAACTTTGGCCCTATGAGCTCTTTGAATTGCACCCTAGTCATCTTCTAGAGTGAGAGTTATTCGGTGTGTGACCAGCCTCACTTATGTACGTTTGCACTGTCCACTCACTGTCAGGGGGGCACTAATGGGCATTCATTAATGGCTATCCTCTGCCCCGATGCTTCCTGTTTCAGAGGCGTGGGTCCCCCGTGGCAAGGTGGAGTGAAGGAAATATCAGCCACCACTCCCTGCTCCTCTCCCAAGTGGTCTCCCAGGCTGGCACTCGGTGAAGCGTTGTGCTTTGTGTCATTCATTGCATTGTGTGTATGAATTGCTCTTTGCAGTATAAAGCCACCTTTTTCCTGGCAGTGAAGCACACCTAGGAAGTTCCATCTCCTCTCCAAATGCCATCTTTTCAGTATTACAGTCTCCTCCTCCTGAGACCACTGTTCCCTTGAATGCTGCGCCACTCCCAACCGCATGTTTTCAGGGAGAGCTGTCCTTTCTTACCTAACCACACCCCCTTGCCAGGTTTGGCTGGACCAGAAGTCAGCATTCCCTGGGTGTTATAAACTGAAATTCACTGTTGATGGAGTTATAACAGCTAATATTTACTGAGCACTGTTCTGAACCTTTTACTGATACTAATTCACTTAATCTTTACTCCAATCTTATGAATTAATAATTAATAATGGCTAACCTAGATCAGCCAAAGCTAGTTGGTTCTTCTATTACTGAGTGTGGAACATATAAGCAATTATATATGCATATTCCTATCTTCTTCTCTATTATTTTCCTAGGGATGCCATAACAAAGCACCACACACTGAGTGGCTTAAAACAATAGTAATTTATTCTTTCATAAGTCTGGAGGCTAGAAGTCAGAAATCTAGGTGTTGGCAGGGCTGTGCTCCCTGTGAAGGCTCTGGGAAAGAATCCTTCCTTGCCTCTTCCTAATTTCTGATGGTTACCCTTGGTATTCCTTGGTTTGCAGCCTCCTTCATCACCTGGTCTTCCTCTGTGTCTCTGTGTCTAAATTTCCCTCTTCTCATAAGAACAGGAGTCATTGGATTAGGGCCCAACCTAATCAAGGATGACCTTATCTTCACTTGATGATATCTGCAAAGATTCTATTTCCAAATAAGGTCATATTCACAAGTTCTAGAGACTCGGACTTGAACATAACTTTTTGGGAGACACAATTCAATCCACAATACCTCCTCCAGCTTTTTACACAAAATAGCAGCGTATTATTCATAGTCTTCAGTGCTTTGCAGAGTCCACGTGGATCTGGCATGACCTGGCTTCTGCTTTTTAAGATCAATTTGGCAGAAGTATAGAGGCTGAATTGGAGGCAGCAAGTCAAGGAAGACTATTTAGGAAGACATTTTCATATGTTGAGGTGAGAGATAATGAGTGACTGTCTTAAGAAAGTTCAACATCCACTGGGCACAGTGGCTCACACCTGTAATCCCAGCACTTTGGAAGGCCAAGGAGGGCGGATCATGAGGTCAGGAGATTGAGACTATCCTGGCAAACACAGTGAAACCCTGTCTCTACTAAAAATACAAAAAGTAGCCGGGCATGGTGGCCGGTGCCTGTAGTCCCAGTTACTTGGGAGACTGAGGCAGGAGCATCGCTTGAACCCGGAAAGCGGAGGTTGCAGTGAGCCAAGATCAAGCCATAGTGCTCCAGCCTGCACAACAAAGCAAAGAGTAAGACTCTGTCTCGAACAAAAAAAACAGAAAGAAAGAAAGAAAGAAAGAAAGAAAGAAAGAAAGAAAGAAAGA
>NW_020260344.1:0-4202 GCF_003255815.1 Theropithecus gelada
TGCCAGGTGTCACAGTACTGTTACAACACTGAGGTATAACTGGGCAAATTACAGTTGAAGGGAAATGAAGATCTCCATATTCTTGTTTTGTGGGTGTACTTAAGTGTTTGAAATTTCAGGAACAGCTGCCTTTAATGACAGCAAGATGTAAGACAAGTGTTTATTAAAGAGAAAGAAGCTTATAAAGTTCTCTATCAAGATCCCCCTAAATCCTCACAGCCCCTCAATCTTCCCACCCTCCCCCTGGAAGCTAGAGCTACTCTGCCGGCATATAAGATGCCATCTTAATTTGTGGCTTACTGGAAAATTATAGGCACTCCTTCCAAGCAGCTTTGATCTTCTGCACATTAAAAAAAAAAAAAAAAAAAAAAAATCCCAGCTGTGGGAGATGGCTAATACCTCCCAGCACTTTGTGAGGCTGAAGCAGGAGGGTCACCTGAGGTCAGGAGTTCGAGACCAGCCTGGCCAACATGGCAAAATCCTGTCTCTACTAAAAATAGAAAAATTAGCTAGGCATAGTGGCTCAGGCCTGTAATCCCAGCTACTTGAGGATTCTTCTGAGGCAGGAGAATCACTTGAACCCAGGAAGTGGAGGTTGCAGTGAGATGAGATCATGCCACTGCACTCCAGCCTGGACGACAGCATGAGACTGTGTCGCAAAATGAAAAAATCCCAACAACACGCTATATAATTCATTTACACAATTTTGCATTCTAGGTAGAATTTCATTATTACTCTAAAACTCCATCTGCACAGTAGCCATTTCCCCAATAAGACTTAATTCAAGATTTAATCTTTCTGCTGTTTTCTGAATAAAAGCCTTAGAGTCAATTATTATGAGTGATCAATCTATGAACTATTTTATATAACATAGTGACTGCATTGTTTTAGCACTGAAAGTACTTAAAATAAAACTTCTTACTTCCAACTTTTGCACTCCTCCAAAATAAAAGGCCAAAATATGTAGATTTTATAATTCAGGGAAAAATTTAACTTCCCAAATTGAGGCTTGTCAGAGTAGCTTTTGCCAGGAAAAGAGATTTTATGTCTATAAAAAACCGTTGAAAACAAGGGCTTTTTATGGAAACATTGGAAGACCCTTAAAACGTAAAGGTGCTAGATGGTACCATTTCGACTCACAACCAAATGTTACTTTAGAGCTTATATTTAAGAGGTAATGCATGCTTACATTTTTTCCTTTAAAAAATATTCTTTGGAAACCATTATTACTCCTGTAGACACATACTCTAGTTACATCATCTCTTCTTGTAAAAATAAAGGTATAATCATGATTATTTCTTTGTGAAATTCAACTACCAATATACATTTATTAATCTGATCACTTTTCCACTAACTCACGATCTTATAGTATTCTCTCCAGAGTCAATTTTCTTTCCCTCTTTATTTATTTTTTCTTTTTTGAGATGGAGTCTCCCTCCATAACCTGGGCTGGAGCACAGTGGCACGATCTTGGCTCACTGCAACTCCGCCCTCCAGTTCATGCAATTCTCTGCCCCAGCCTATGGAGTACCTTGGACTACAGGCAGCTGCCAACACACCCGGCTAATTTTTGCATTTGTAGTAGAGATGGGGTTTCACCATCTTGGCCAGGCTGGTCTTGAACTCCTGACCTCATGATCCAGCCGCCTTGGCATCCTAAAGTACTGGGATTTCAGGTGTGAGCCACCGCGCCTGGCCTCCAGGGTCAATTTTCAGCATATAGAAGTAGGTGTAAGTCTTATAGGTAAGAACAATCTTGAAGGCAATTTTTAAATCTAGTCTTTAATGTGTTCAACACAAATGAGAACTTGAGAACCACAAACTAAGATTTACTTCCAAAACTAAGGCAAAGGTAAACTTCCAGAGCTTCCAGAGCTTCATTTGGAAGGTATCTTCCAAATGAAGATAAACTACTATAAGACTGATTTCTGTCATGCACATTATGAGTGTACTCAGTGATTTCCAACCAAGACTTATTAGTCCAAAGGAGTCCAAGGGGGAGAATAAAGCCACTTCTGGTTTGCTCTTCTCCAGTTCATTAGATAATATCTATTGTATGCCCAGAGGGCATGGAGTACTCCCCTAAGCACTAGTCATAGTGATTAGCGATTTGTTTTCTTATCATGTATGTTTTCACTGGAGTAACATTTCTAATTTCCTTTGAGAACTTTTTCTTTGCATTTACAACTTGGCTCACTTTGGCACAAGAAATATAGCTTTCAGCCTGTCTCAGATTTCAACATGGCCTCCCTTATTAAGCCTAATCATTTCTTGGTTTGGACTGAAAGTGAAAGACATGTATCTTCCTTTTATTTGAACCCTAAGAGGCCATTGGAGGATTATTCCTTGGCATAATTTTAATATTGTTGAGTCTCAAGAAATAGGGAGGGCCAAGGAGAGAGAGAGATGGAGAAACAGCTGGTCAGGGAAGCATTCAGAACACACACAATGTTTATCAATTAATTTTGTCATCATATAGGGGCCTGGCCTGGTTCAACATACTTACAACAGTTACATCAAAGATCAGCTATCACAGATCACTGTAACAGAGATAATAGTAATGGAAAAGTTTAATGTATTTTAAGAATTACCAAAATGTGACAGAGTCACAAAGTGAGCACATGATGATAGAAACGTGGCACAGATAGACGCTCCACGCATGGTTGCCAAACCTTCAATTTGTGAAAAACACAATATCAGCAATTGTAATAACATGAGTTATGCCTGCACTCAAAAGAATAAAGGGACAAATCTGGGAAATGGAAGGGCCAGTCCATTCCCACTACAGCAACATCATCAGCACAATCCCGCTGGAGTCCTTCATCAACAAAGGCAAAAAGTATCCTCCACACATTTATATTATAACCCAAACTCCTGTTAAAGAGGTTTGGGAGATTTTTAAGGGGCTGACCCCTTTGTTCATTCTTCTATTTTAATTTTTAAATTCCTTTTTTTTTTTTTTTTTGAGATGGAGTTTTGCTCTTGTTGCCCAGGCATGATCTTGACTCACTGCAACCTCCACTTCCCAGGTTCAAGTGATTCTGCTGCCTCAGCCTCCTGAGTAGCTGGGACTACAGGCACCTGCCACCATGCCTGGCTAATTTTGTATATTTAGTAGAGACAGGGTTTCGCCGTGTTTGTCAGCACCTCCTGACCTCAGGTGCTCTGCGGTGCTCTGCCCGCCTCGGCCTCCTGAAGTGCTGGGATTACAGACATGAGCCACCGTGCCTGGCCTCTAAATTCGTGTTATGGAGACTCATTTTCACGGTTAAAATATCCTGAATTGAATGTGGCTTGTTGGGAGTCGGGATGGAGGAAGCTACTTATGGAAAATGAAGAAGAAAGGGAAACACACCAGAAGCAAGAAAGTGTTATCAATGTTTACATCAAAGACTCCATGAAAAAGGAAAGTACAAATAAGCTGTTTTCATAGCTGACCATTGGACTGTGGATGGCACCTGCATCTACCAGGTTCTTCTTGATAGTCCCAATTTAAAATTTTTGACGCGATATTCATGAACACAGTGCTACGGGTTAGATCTTTGTCCAGGTGTTTGTTTGTTTCTTTGTTTGAGACGGATTCTCACTCTGCCGCCCAGGCTGATGTGCAATAACACAATCTCAGTTCGCTGCAAGCTCTGTCTCCAGGGTTCACACCATTCTGCTGACTCAGCCTCCTGAGGAGCTGGGACTACAGGTGCCCGCCACCGTGCCCGGCTAATTTTTTGTATTTTTAGTAGAGACGGGGTCTCACAAAGTTAGCCAGGATGGTTTTGATCTCCTGACTTCATGATCCACCTGCCTTGGCCTCCCAAAGTGCTGGGATTACAGGCATGAGCCACGGTGCCCAGTCACCTTTGTCGAGGTTTAAGCTTTAGAAAATAAGGTCTTCATGCAGTGGGAGGCCTGATTAGGATTATGATTCTGCCCTGGGGCAACTGCCACTTCTGACCTGGATGTAAACTTGGCATTTACTATTTACCTCCACACTTGAACAGCTAAGGATGGGCTGAGCACAGAGGCTCACATCTGTAACTCCAGCACTTTGGGAGGCCAAGTCACGAGGATCGCTTGAGGCCAGGAGTTCAATGCCAGCCAGGTCAACATAGTGAGACATTGTCTCTGTAAAAGCACACAAACAAAACCGAGGATGGGTGGGGGCAGGTCTAAGGGTCCTTTCAGCTCTCAGATTAATGGTTTTC
>NW_020260345.1:0-4199 GCF_003255815.1 Theropithecus gelada
AGCACAAACACATTCCTCCATATATCTCCCAACTCCCTGAGCCCAGCGCAAACACATTCCTCCATATGTCTCTCAACTTTAGAAAAACAACACCTGGGAAATCTCCGATAAGGACACAGCGGGAATCAAAAAAAAATGCTAAATGTATAGTGTTAACCAATTATAGTGCTGTAACCAAAAGAATTCCCTTGTTCCTCTGTAACTTTACATATCCTGTTTACATCAGGCTATAAAAAGGCAAGCACTCGCTTTGTTCGGGGCCCTCTTGTATGCTGTGGAATGGAGGGACCAAGTTCGAACTTGCAGTAAAAGATCCTTGCCGCTTGGCTTTGACTCTGGACTCTGGTGGTCTTCTTTGGGGAATAAACAGTCTGGGCATAACAGGCCTCCCAAAGTGCTGGGTTTACAGGCATGACACACTGTGCCTGGCCAGGTTGTATTGTTTTCTCTTTGTGATTTTTAACTTACATTTCCCTGCTTTCTTTTTTTTTTTTTTTTTTTTTTCTGAGACAGAATCTTGCTCTTGCTCTGTCGCCCAGGCTGGAGTGCAGTGGTGCGATCTTGGCTCACTGCAACGTGCACCTCCCGGGTTCAAGCGATTCTCCTGCCTCAGCCTCCCAAATAGCTGGAATTATGGGCACATGCCACCATGCCTGGCTAATTTTTGTATTCTCAGTAGAGACGGGTTTCACCACGTTGGTTGGGCTGGTCTCGAACTCTCTGACCTGTCATCTGCCCATCTCAGCCTCCCAAAGTTCTGGGATTACTGGTGTGAGCCACCGCACCCGGCCCCATTTCCCTGCTTTCTAATGAGGTTAAACATGATTTTGTTTCTTTCTTTCTTCTTTTTCTTTTTTGAGACAGGGTTTCACTTTGTTACCCAGGCTAGAGTGCAGTGGTATGATCGCAGCTAACTGCAGCCTCAATCTCCCAGACTCAAGTGATCCTCCCACCTCAGCCTCCCTTGTGGCTGAGACTACAGGCATGCCACAATACCAGGTACCCAGGAAAGTGTCAAAGTCTGTAAAATATTTGAAGAGTTTTATTCTGAGCCAAATATGAGTGACCATGGCCTGTGACACAACCCTTAGGAGGTCCTGAGAACATGTGCCATGGTGGTGGGGGTGCAGCATTGTTTTATGCATTTTAGGGAGGCATGAGACATCAAACACATTTAAGAAATACGTTGGTTTTGTCCAGAAAGGCAGGATAACTCAAAGCGGAGTGGGTGGGGGGCTTCCAGGCTATAAGTAAATTTAAACCTTTTCTGGTTGACAATTGGTTGAGTTTGTTTAAAGACCTGGGAAAGTAGCCGGGCATAGTGGCTCATGCCTGTAATACCAGCACTTTGGGAAGCTGGAGAGGGCAGAACACCTGAGGTCAGGAGTTCGAGACTAGCCTGGCCAACATGGTGAAACCCCATCTCTACTAAAAATACAAAAATTAGCCGGGCGTGGTAGCGAGTGCCTGTAATCCCAGCTGCTTGGGAGGCTGAGGCAGGAGGATCACTTGAACCCGGGAGGTGTAAGTTGCGATGAGCCAAGACGGCACCATTCAGCCTGGGCAACAAGAGGGAAACTCTGTCTGGAAAAACAAAAACAAAAACAAAAACAAAACCTGGGAAAGAAAGGCATTTTCCTTTCGAAAGAAACAAAATGTTGAAGTTAAAAGATTACGGAGACCAGGGTTCTTTTGAAGTCGTATAGTGGCTAGCTTAGAGACAATAGATGACAAATGTTTCCTATTCAGATCTTTAAAAGGTGCTACACTCTTAGTTAATCTCTTTAGGATTGAGAAGGCCTGGAAGAAAAGATCTAGCTATGTTAATATAGATTCTTTACAGATGCAAATTCCCCCCCCCCCCACACACACAAAACAAAAAGAACAGCTTGGCGGGGCCATTTCAAAAAATGGCAAAGGAAAAAAAAAAAAAAAAAGGCCGGGCGCAGTGGCTCAAACCTATAATTCCAGCACTTTGGGAAGCCCAGGCGGGCGGATCACCTGGGGTTACTGAGATTGAAGCCAGCCTGGCTAACACGGTGAAACCCCATCTCAACTAAAAATACAAAAACTAGCCAGGCGTGGTGTCGTGCACTTGTAATCCCAAGTACTCAGGAGGCTGAGGGAAAAGAATTGCTTGAACTTGAGAGGTGGAGGTTGCATTGAGCCGAAATTGTGCCACTGCACTCCAGCCTGGGTGATAGGGCGAGACTTCGTCTCATAAATAAATAAATAAATAAATAAATAAAATAAAACAAAATATGGCAAAGAAACATGTTTTGGGGTAAAATATTTTGACTTTCTTCTTTGTTGTGCCAGAGTCAGATTGGAAAGTAAGTCACAATATATAGGGTTAAATAAAACCCATCTGATGAGAATTTATGGTTTGTAGGGCATGAATCCCCAGACCCATTAGATAGGAATTTGGGCAAGATAAAAAAAATGAGAGCTTAGTCCTCACTGGCTACTTTTTTTTTTTTTTTTTTTGAGACAGAGTTTCATCACGTTACCTAGGCTAGTCTCCAACTCCTGGGCTCAGGTCTCCTGGGCTCAATCAGTCCACCAACATTTGTCTCCCAAAGTGCTGGGATTACAGGCTTGAGCTACCGTGCCCAGCCTGTGATTTTCTTTTTATTTTTTGAGGGAGAGTTTCGCTCTGGTCGCCCAGATTGGAGTGCAATGGCACAATCTCGGCTCACTGCAACCTCCACCTCCTGGGTACAAGCGATTATCCTGCCTCAGCCTCCTGAGTAGCTGAGATCACAGGCGCCTGCCACCATGTCTGGCTAATTTTTTCTATTTTAGTAGAGATGGGGTTTCACCATGTTGGTCAGGCTGGTTGGGAACTCCTGACCTCAGGTGATCCATTCGCCTCAGCCTCCCAAAGTGCTGGGATTACAGGCGTGAGCCACCGCGCCTGGCCGAGCCTATAGTTTTCATATAACATATGAAGCATTTTGATTCTCTCAGATTTTACACTCAGAATACACTATCTACAGTTAATTCTCAACTTTTTCTCCTACTTAATTAAATTCTAAGAATACTAAGAAGATGAGCTGAGATAGGGTCTTGCTATGTTGCCCAGTCTGGTCTCAAACTCCTGAGCTCAAATGATTCTCCTGCCTTAGCCTCTCAAGTAGCTGGGACTACAGGCAGCTGTCACTATGCCCAGGTTTAGTCAGAAATTTAGAACTTGATCTCTTTATTTCATTTCTTATATCCATTAGATTAGCAATTCCAGTTAATGAGATAATTCCCAAAATGTATCTCAAATCATTCCACTGCCCTATGCACTGCCACTTCTTAAGTCCAGACCATCATCATATCGTTCTTGGAATACTACAACAACAACTTCATGTTTTTCACATTCTGCATTTTGTCACTGCCCTTTCCACTTCATTTTCCATATTACAGCAATAGGGGTATTAACTCTTACATCTTTTCAGTGTTTCCCCATTGCTCTGATAGAATTCAAATTCTGTCATAATCCAGAAGCCCCTGCAGGCTCTGCCTTAGGCTCTCTCTCTCACTTCATCTTTACTCATGCTTTTTTTTTTTCTTTTTTTTGAGACAGAGTCTCGCTTCTTCACCCAAGCTGGAGTGCGGTGGCATGATCTTGGCTCACGGCAACCTCCGCCTCCTGGGTTCAAGCAATTTTCCTGCCTCAGCCTCCCCAGTAGCTGGGATTACAGGCACCACCACCATGCCCGGCTAATTTTTGTATTTTTATTTTTTTTTTTTTATTATTTTTTTTTTTTGAGACGGAGTCTCGCTCTGTCGCCCAGGCTGGAGTGCAGTGGCCGGATCTCAGCTCACTGCAAGCTCCGCCTCCCGGGTTCACGCCATTCTCCTGCCTCAGCCTCCCGAGTAGCTGGGACTGCAGGCGCCCGCCACCGCGCCCGGCTAGTTTTTTGTATTTTTTAGTAGAGACGGGGTTTCACCGTGTTAGCCAGGATGGTCTCGATCTCCTGACCTCGTGATCCGCCCGTCTCGGCCTCCCAAAGTGCTGGGATTACAGGCTTGAGCCACCGCGCCCGGCCAATTTTTGTATTTTTAGTAGAGACGGGGTTTTGCCATGTTGGCCAGGCTGGTCTCGAACTCCTGACCTCAAGTGATCCGCCCACCTTGGTCTCCCAAAGTGCTTGGATTACAGGCTTGAGCCACCACACCTGGCCATTTTCTTTTTTTTTTTTTTTTTT
>NW_020260346.1:0-4199 GCF_003255815.1 Theropithecus gelada
GCCAGAACAGGAGCAGGACCATGACCACTAGCAGGGCCAGTGCCATGACAGGACCAGGGTCATGACAAGAGGCAGGGCCAGAGCCAAGGCCGGGCCAGCACAGGTTCAGGGAAAGGCTAGTGCAAAGGCAAAACCAGGATGGGATCAGAGCAGGGCAGGGCCGAGACAGTCCAGATAACAGTAGGGCAGAGCCAGGGCAAGGCAGGGCAGTACAGGGCCAGGTCCACGGCAGTGGCAGGGCAAAGCCAGGCCCATTGCCAATGCAACAGCCCACCCTACAAGGCTTCTACCACCTGGCCACTGCCGCAGCCCTGCCATCGCTGTAAGCCTGACCCCCAACCCTGGCTGCAGCCGCCTGACCTCCTAGCGTGGTCACTCTCCTACCGTTCCAGCACGCTGCAGTCTCCGTCGCTGCCACCCACCGTCAGCGAGGCAAGCCGTGGTGTCACAGGCTCCAGGTGTCTCCTCCTCCTCCTGGCACAGAGCAGCTGGGCGGGCAAAGCCAGAAAAGCCTAGAGGAAGATGCGAGGGGTGGTAGCATTAAGAGCCTCAACTTAAGACCCTTCCCTGGCCCTGCCGCTGCCCTGGCCCTTCCCATTCTCAGCCCTTACCAAGGCCCTACCCTGGTCCTGACCCTGCCCTGGCCTGGTACTGACCCTGTCCCCCTACCCCAGAGAAGTGGAAGGGCAGAGCCAGGGAAGGGCTGGGGCAAATAAGGGACAGGACACATCCAAATCCAAGAAAACGCCAGGGCCATGACAGAGCCAGGGCGAGTCCTTGGCAGGGCCAGGTTCCAGGCCAGGGCCAGGAAAGGGTCAAGGCAGGGTCACTGTATGGCCAAGGTCCAGGTCAAAGCCAGAGTAGTGGCAGGGTCAGGCCTCCATAAGGGCAGGACCAGGGCCAGGGCCAGGGCTGCGCCAGGACAGAACAAGAGCAGAGCAAGGCAGGACCAGAGCCAGGCATTAGAGAGAGTAGGGCAAATGCCAAGGCAAGGCCAGGGCAGTGCCACGGTGGAGGCAAGTCAGGGAAGGTCCAGGGCTGAGTCACTGCTACATAACCAAGACAAGAGCAAAGGCCGGCGCAGATCTAGGGCACAAGCAAGGCAGGCTAGGGCAGGGCAATAGCAAGACCAGGCAACGGCAGGGCCAGCCCAGGATACAACAGGGTACAGGCAGGGCAGGGCCAGGGACACAGCTGGGGCAGGACAAGGACCAGGATCAGAGTCCAGGCCAGGGCAAGGGTATGGCCAGGGCAGAGGTAGGGCCAGAGGCAGGGTCTAGGCAGGGCCAAGGCAGGTCCATTGCAGGGCCGGGGTTCAGACCAGGGCCGGGGCAGGGCCAGGGCCAGGACCAGGAAAGGGCAATGTCAGGAACACGGCCATGCCCAACTTAGCTAGAGCCAAGACAGAGACAGGGTCAGGGGTGGGGCCAGAATAGCATGCCAGGGTAGGGCCAGGGCAAATTAGGGCCAGGACAGAGTCAGGAGGAGGGCTGGGCCAGGGTGTGGCCTTAAGTAGCCAAGAGCCAGGTCCACGGTCCATGCCAGTGCCAGCGTCGGCCCAGGGCCGGGGCAGGGCCATGGTCAGCTCTGGGACAAGGCTGGGGCAGGGTCAAGGTCTCGGTCAGGGTAAGCACAAGATCAGGGCAGAGCCACGGAAGGGGCAGGGCCATGGTAGGGCCAGGAGAGGGACGGGCGAAGGCAGAGCAAGATTAAACCAGGGACAGGATATCTTCAAATCCACTTCAGGGCCAGGGTCAGGCCAGGGCCAGGGCCAAGACAGGGCCAGGGCCACGACTGTCAGGATCATTGGCAGGGCCAGGGCCATGGCACGACCAGGGTCAGGAGCAGTGGTCAATGCCGGGCCAAGGCCAGAGGAAGGAACAGGTTTGCACTAGGGCCAGTGTGAGGGCCAAGGCGGGGTCAGGGCAGGGCCAAAGGCAGGGCAGAGCCAGGGCAGGGTGGAGCAGGCCCAGGGTAGCACTGGGTAAAGGCAGGGCATGACCAACCAGGGCAAGTGTATGGCTGTGGCAGGGCCAGGGCCAGGGCCAAGGCAGGGCCAAGACAGTGACAGCTCCAGGGCAGGGCCGGAGTTAGGACCACGGACATGTCCAAGGCCAGTGCCAGGGCAAGGGCAGGGGCAGGGCCAGGGTCATCTAAGAACCAAGGACAAGGCCAGGCCAAGAGCAGGGCCAGGACAGGTACCTGGCAGGGTGAGGGTCTGGGACAGGGCCATGGCAGGGCCAGGGCCACAACCAGGTCTGTGCTATGGCCAGGTCCAGCACAGTGCCCAGGCAAGGCTAGGGTGAAGGCCAAGGTAGGGCCAGCGCAGGATCAAAGCTAGAGTAGGGCCAAGGCAGGACCAGGGCAGGCAAGGCAGGGCCAGGAAAGCATAGGGCCAAGGCAGGGCAGGGCCAGGACAGTGCCAAGACCTGAGCCGGGCCAGGGAACAGCCAGGGCAGGGACAGGGCCATGGCCATGGCCTGGGCAGGACCAGGTTCGGGACAGGAGCAAAACAAGGGCAACAACAGTGCAGGTTCTTGGCACAGCCAGGGTCCAGGACAGTGTCAGGGCAGGGCCAAGGCAGGGTCTGGGCCATGGGAACACGAGCAACAGGGCTGGGGCTTTTCCAGTGACAGGACCAGAGTCAGGGCAAGGGCCAGGGCAGTGCAAGGCCAGGGTAGGGCCAGGCATTTCACGGTCAGGGCCAGGGGAGAACCAGGGCAAGGTCTGAAGCAGGGCAGGGCCAGGGCCAGGACAGGTCCAGGGCAGGTGCATGACAGGGCCAGGGGCTGCGTAAGGGCAAGAGCAGGGCCAGAGCAAGGTAAGGGTCAGGGCCAAGGCCAGGATAGGGACAGGGCAAGAAATATGGCAGGACCAAGGGCAATGCCAAGGCCAGGGCTGAGTCAGGGCAGGGCAGGGCAGGGTATGGAATGGCCAGCGCAGGACACGACAAAAGGCGGTCCATAGAAAGAGCAGGGCTGATGCCAGGAAAGGACCAGGCTAGTGCCAAGCCTGAGGTAGTGTCATGGCATGCACAGGGCGGGGCCAGGGCCAGAATCGAGCCAGGGCACAACCAAGGCAGGATAGGGCAGGGCAATGCCACAGCCGGGTCAGTACTAGGACAGGGCAGAACAGGGCAAGGTGATGGTAGGGGCAGGGCAAGGACAGGCCAAGGCAGAGCCAGGTCACTCCAGGGCCAGGACACCTCCAAGTCCACTTCAGGGCCAGGGCTATGAAGGACAAAGGCCAGGGCCAGGGCCAGGGTCAGGTCTGGGCTAGGGCCAGGTCCAGAGCAGGGCCTAGCGAAGACTAGGGTGAGGGACAAGGTAGGGCCAGGGCAGGCTGATGACACATCCAGTGCATGGCAGGGTAGGGTGGTGGCAAGACCAGGGGCAGACCACTGTCAACTCAGGGCCAGGGAAAGGCCATGGCCAGGGCACAGCCAGGAAAGGGTCTGGGTCAGGGCCAGGACCAAGGCAGAGCAGGGCCAGGGCCATGGCAGAGTCGGGGCAAGTCTTTGACAGGACCAGGTTCCAGGCCAGGGCCAGGGCAGAAGCATGGGCAGGGTCTGGATAAGGGCAAGGCCAGGGATACGGTAGGACCAGGGCTAGGGCCAGGGCCTCGGCCTGGGCTAAGCCAGAACAAGGCCAGGGCCAGGCCATAGTGAGGACAGGGCAAAGGCCAAGGCAGGGGCAGAGCAGGTCCAGGGAGAGGCCAGTGCCAGGCAAGGCCAGGGCACAACCAGGGCAGTGGAAGGCAGGTCAATGGCACCATTGTGCCATGACAGGGCTAAGTCAGTGCCAGGAGAGGTCACAACAGGCAGGGTCATGGTGGGGCCAGGGCAGGGATGGGCCAAGGCAGGGTCAGAACAAATCTGGGCCAGGACACGTCCAAGGCCAGGTCAAGGCCAGAACAGGAGCAGGACCATGACCACTAGCAGGGCCAGTGCCATGACAGGACCAGGGTCATGACAAGAGGCAGGGCCAGAGCCAAGGCCAGGCCAGCACAGGTTCAGGGAAACGCCAGTGCAAAGGCAAAGCCAGGATGGGATCAGAGCAGGGCAGGGCTGAGACAGTCCAGGTAACAGTAGGACAGGGCCAGGGCATGGCAGGGCAGTACAGGTCCAGGTCCATGGCAGTGGCAGGGCAAAGCCAGGCACATTGCCTATGCAACAGCCCTCCCTACAAGGCTTCTACCAC
>NW_020260347.1:0-4198 GCF_003255815.1 Theropithecus gelada
GTGTGTGCATGTGTGTTGTGTGGTAGGTGTGTGGTGTGTGTGTGCATTCCTGTGAAAGTTTGTGCACGTGTGTCTGCATGCATGTGCATGTGCGTGCCTGTGCATGTGCGGCATATGGCATGTGTGTGGTAGATGTGGGCAGTGTGTTGGTCACAGGGAGTGAAGGTGGAGGCTGCGGTCTAGCAGCAGAGAAACAGACGGGCAGTTTTCTCTAAAGTGTGGGAAATGACATGGGGGCTGTGTGGCCTCAGAGGTGGGTGGGGGTCATTGGGGAGCTGGATCAATAATCTGGACATTTGGGGAGATGTCTTGGGGGCCAGGTGCCCAAGCTGCATCTTCGACGATGAGGAAGACAGGAGAGGAAATGGGGAGGGGCGTCTCAGGAGAGGGCGTGGCCTGAGCCAAGGAGTTCGGGTGGTAGCTTCCAGAAGGGCAGAGGCCATGACACTGAGGCCCATGGCTGAGTGACGGAGGGCACTGGAGTCCAAGGCCCCGGGTGTGAGTCCCTGGGACACTAAGATTTCATTTCCTCATGTGCCAAATGAAGAAAATATAGGATTTACCCCTCAGGCAATTATTGGGAAGATTAAATGTTAATTTTAGTGACAATGTAAAGCCTAAATGCTTTTGTGATTAATTAATTCATTATGTGTGGAGAACCTCCTGGGTGCCAGGAACATGGCACTCCAGCCACAAACAGAAGCTGGCCCGCCCTCTTCCAGCAGCCCTTGCCCAACACACCCCTCCTCCGAAACCAGCCGGGCCAGGCACAGGCGCCCGTGAAAGCTGCACCCCGAGCCTCCTCTCAGGACAGAGGCCATCAGCCCAGGTCCTTGTGGGATTCTTCATTTCTGCCACTAAGTGGCCCTGTGGACACCACTGGCCCCAGACCCCCAAACACCTGTTGGGCCTGGGTCCATAGTGGCCCACCTGCACCCGCCGAGTGTGGCCTGGGCAGCCCCCTTCTGAAGTCCGGGAGCTCCAGCACCCAGGGACGCGCTCATTTGGCGCTGGGTCTTCCGAAGTGAGCCCCCACCCCCATGCCTCATCAGTATGGCCCTGACAGGGCCAGGAGCATGGTAGAGGACTTGGGTTAATAAGTGAGATTTTTAACAGGCTCCGCTCAGCTGGCTCTGTCGGCTCGAGTCTGAGCCCATCCGTCAGCGTCAATTAGGAAGCCTCAGCTCAGAACGCAACACCAGGGGCTGCACAGAGGAAGAAGTGCGAGGGCGCCCTGCAGGCTCACAGCGCCTGAGCACACACTGAGGGGCCGTGGCACAGCCCTCCCTCCCGCCACAAGCACACACCGAGGGGCCACAGCACAGCCCTCCCCGCCACAAGCACACACCGAGGGGCCACAGCACAGCCCTCCCACCACAAGCACACACCGAGCGGCCACAGCACAGCCCTCCCTCCCGCCACAAGCACACACCGAGCGGCCACGGCACAGACCTCCCTCCCGTCACAAGCACACACCGAGAGGCCACAGCACAGCCCTCCCCGCCACAAGCACACACCAAGGGGCCACGGCACAGCCCTCCCTCCTGCCACAAGCACACACCGAGCGGCCGCGGCACAGCCCACCCCGCCACAAGCACACACCGAGGGGCCATGGCACAGCCCTCCCCGCCACAAGCACACACCGAGGGGCCACGGCACAGCCCTCCCTCCCATCACAAGCACACACCAAGGGCCACAGCACAGCCCTCCCTCCCATCACAAGCACACACCGAGTGGCCACAGCACAGCCCTCCCTCCCATCACAAGCACACACCAAGGGGCCACAGCACACAGCACAGCCCTCCCTCCCGCCACAAGCACACACTGAGTGGCCACAGCACAGCCCTCCCGCCCGTCACAAAGGTACACAGAACGACCGCGGCGCAGCCCTCCCCACCCCAACTTCCTTTTGGCAGCGCAGGCCCCTTCAGAGGAGCGTGCTGGATGGGAGAGGGCTCCCCGTCATGCCTCCTGGAAGGATGGGCTCCCTCTGCATGTCCCATCACCCGCCCACCCACTGCCAGCCATGGGCACACACACATATTTGTGTATTCATACACATGCAAAACACACCCACACCCACACATGCAGTCACACTGCGTGATCCCCCCACACACCCACACCCACACATGCAGTCACACACACACACAGCAAACACATGCTTATGTGCACACACACAACACACCTGCACTAGCCCAGGCATTCACACATACATGAACACAGCAGACCCAAACACATTCACACGCACAACACACCCACATATACGCAGGCACTCCACACATGCATGCACACACACAACATACCCACAGTCACACATGCACCGCCACACACATACACACAGCAGATCCACACACATGCATATGCACACACAATACATCTACACTCACACATGCACTCCACATACATGCACACAGCAGACCCCCACACATGCACACACATATAGAACACCTACACTTATGCACTCACACACCCACACTCACACATTCACACACGCAGACCCACACACGTGCACACACAACAAACCACACTCACCCATCTAGTCACACACAGCAGACCCACACACGGTAACACACACACAACACAAAGTCACATATACACTCATACATGCACACAGCAGACCCACACACATGCGTATTCAAACACACAACACATCCATGCACATGCACTCCACACACCTGCACAAAGCAGATCCCCACACACGTGCACACACGACACCCACACTCATACACCCACTTACAGCAGATTCCCCCACACAGCAGACTCACACACGTGCACACACACATGCACACACACCTTCACCTGAGGCCATGCTCAGCGGGAGTGATCTGGGAGGTGGCATGTGGAGGCTGAGGAACCTCAGAGCTTTTCTTCTTTTGCATCTGAGGTTTCAAAACCCATGAGAATGATCTTGGAGTTATTCCTTATTCTCTATATGCCAGGAAAGGTGAAATCAGAAAGGAGAGGATTTGACAGCCTCACCCAGAGGGAAAGCATCAGGCTCGGGCTCACTTTTTGCCCTTTGGAGCCGAGGTTGAAGGAAACAGAAACTGCCACAGGGCAGGCAGGAGTGCACCCAGTGGCCTGATGGAGTCTCCCACACTGGAGGGCAGGCAGGAGAGCACCTGGCGGCCTGGTGGAGTCTCCCATGCTGGAGGGGAGGAAGACAAGGTCAGGCACACTGGACAGCTTGCGTGACCTCAAGGCAGGTGTGGCAGGATCTAGGTGCAGATGCCACACCCAGTATCCTCGTGCCAATGCTGGCCGGGTGCACTTTGCTGCGTCTGCTGGGCATAGGTGGAAGAAGGCAACTCATGTGTGAACAGTGCTGTCCTCTCTCCTGAGAACCAGCACCATCGTAAGTTTGGAGACAATAACAAGAATTCAGTTTTAGTTATGAGAGGCCTGTAAGACCTCTGAGTAAAGACATAAGTAGGATCTGGTCAGAGCTATGAATTCAGGGTCAGTTCACTCCACGGCTGCCATTTGGAGTTATACAGATGAATGGGGTCATAGAGGGAGGTGGTGTCTGGAGAGAAGTGTCCTGAGGAACCCAGCATTTGGAGAGCACGTGGGGAGGGCACCATTGCTGAGCCTGAGAAAGAGCAGCCAGAGACATCGGCGATGTAGGTGCGCCCAGCATGGTTGACACCAAGACAAGAGGAAGTTTTGAGAAGGGGCTTGTTAGCTCTTGAAAGCTGATGGAGAGCCCACAGTTGATGAGGACTGAAGAGTGGTCACTGACTTCAGCACCATGAAATCACAGCTGGCCTTGGTAGGCATGGTGAGATAGAAGCCACTCTGAGTGAGCTGGAGTCTGCATGTGTGGCCGGGGCAGAGGCAGTGGCTGAGGTAGATGGAGGATTGCAGAGAATGCAAACAGGAAGACAAATAAACCAGAGGCCAGGGAGCCCAATGGTTGTTGATGTTACAGAGAATGATGACACAGGTTGTGGTGAAGACAACTGTGAGAGTGACTAAGGGAGAGGAGGGACATGGGTTAGGAAGCCATTCATCTATCCAGGCACTAATTCATCCATCTATATATACACTATCCATCATCCATACACCCACTCATCCACCCATTCATCCATCTATACACTATCCATCATCCATCCATCTACTCATCTATCCATCCCTCCCTCTATCTATACACCATCCATTAACTATCCATCCACTCATCCATCCATCTATATACTAT
>NW_020260348.1:0-1558 GCF_003255815.1 Theropithecus gelada
CCAGGCCGCGCGGGTCGTCGGCCGCCGCGCACCGGAGCTGAGGGAGGGGGCCGAGCCGAGGCCGCCGGCCGGCGAGCGAGCGAGCGGCGGCGAGGGGCGGGAGCACGCGCGGCCGCGCCACCGAGCCGGCGTGCCGGGCCCGCCCCTCGCTGACGGACGGCCACGCCGGCCAATGGGGGCGGCGCACGGCAGTGGGGCTACCGAGGCGGACCAATGGCGGGACACGTCGCGCCGAGCTGCCGGCACGTCCGGCGGCGACGCCCGACGCAGTCCCGACTCCGGGCGCCGCGGAAAACCCGGGGCGGACGGCCGGGAACCCGCACGGGATCGGGGCTGGCGCGGGCGCGGGGGCCCGGGGGTCTGAGCCCGGCCTGGCAGCGCCTTAGACGCGGCGGGCAGGACCGGGCCCAAGGTCACAGCGGGCGCCGGGCACGCGTCGGCCCCCAACCCGGCGTGGACGCCGGGGTGCGGATAGGCGACGGCCAGTGCGCCCAGGCCCGGCCGCCAAGCGGCCTTTTCCCCGCGAGGTGCGGGAACATCGCGGAGGGGCCGCGGGCCGCGTGGCCTCAGACCAGGGCACCCGGTGACACGTTCGTTTTTAACCAGCAGCTCCAGGACTGGATGTCGTTATCCTTCCTGGCTAGCGGGTCATGTCATTGTGTCAGAAGTGCTCTGCAAAATACCCAGAAGTTGTGAATCACATTCACTTAACTGTCGTCAGCACGCAGTTTAAAAATACACACGAGGCCGGGCGCGGTGGCTCTCGCCTGTAATCCCAGCACTTTGGGAGGCCGAGGCGAGCGGATCACCTGAGGTCAGGAGCTCGAGACCAGCCTGACCAACATTGTGAAACCCCAGCTCTACTAAAAATACAAAAAAAACATTAGCCGGGCGTGGTGGGGCACACCTGTAGTCCCAGCTACTCAGGAGGCGGAGGCAAGAGAATTGCTTAAACCTGGGAGGTGGGGATTGCAGTGAGCCAAAACCGCGCCACTGCACTTGAGTCTGGGCAACAAGAGTGAAACTACGTCTCTTATATATATATATACACACACACATACACACACACACACACACACGAACTCTCTCTTATGAACGAATAATGTCTTAACCAATCTGATACTAAGTTTTTAAAAAACAGAATTTTGCCACAGTTTAAAAAATTATGAGATCCCATCTAACTCAAGATGATCAATAGTCCAGATGTTTACTAATCAATGAAACTCCTTCCATTAAAAAGAAGAAATTCTGGGGCCGGGCGCGGTGGCTCAAACTTGTAATCCCAGCGCTTTGGTAGGCCAAGGCGGGTGGATCACGAGGTCAGGAGTTCAAGACGAGCCTGACCAACATAGTGAAACCCTGTCTCTGATAAAAATATAAAAATTAGCCAGGCATGGTGGGGCACGCCTGCAGTCCCAGCTACTTGGGAAGCTGAGGCAGGAGAAACGCTTGAACCCGGGAGGCAGAAGTTGTGGTGAGAAGATATCATGCCACTGCACTCCAGCCTGGGTAACAGAGCGAGACTCCGTCTCAAAAAAAAAAAAAAAAAAAAAAAAGG
>NW_020260348.1:1640-4195 GCF_003255815.1 Theropithecus gelada
AAAAAAAAAAAAAAAAAAAAGAAAGAAAAAATCCTGTAAATGTGTCTCACGGGTACTTAACCAGTTGTGGAGACGTTCAAGGGTCAGGATTGTGAAAAGTCTACAAACTCTTAAACAGAAAGAATTCTGTGGGAAGTCAGTGTCAGCCCTAGAAACCACAGCTTAGGCTCCAAGTGCATCTTGGCAAAACTGAAATAGCAACAAATGGTACTAATTTAGTCTCTGCTGGGGAGGGACTGCCCCCTGAATTGTCTCACTTCTTTCAACATAGTGGTTCCTGCAGGGTGTGTGAGAAGATCCTATTATAGCCTTTATATACAGGTTATAGCAAACACCCCAAGGTTCCTCTATTTGCTGCTTGTTAAATAGCAGATAACAATTAGAAGACAGAAATGATATAATTTAGGTACAGAGGCCTGGCACGGTGGCTCATGCCTGTAATCCCAACACTTTGGGAGGCCGAGGTGGGTGGATCACTTGACGTTAGAAGTTCAAGACCAGAGGCCGGGCGCGGTGGCTCAAGCCTGTAATCCTAGCACTTTGGGAGGCCGAGACAGGTGGATCACGAGGTCAGGAGATCGAGACCATCCTGGCTAACACGGTGAAACCCCGTCTCTACTAAAAAAATACAAAAAAACTAGCCGGGTGCGGTGGTGGGCGCCTGTAGTCCCAGCTACTTGGGAGGCTGAGGCAGGAGAATGGCGTAAACCCGGGAGGCAGAGCTTGCAGTGAGCTGAGATCCGGCCACTGCACTCCAGCCTGGGTAACAGAGTGAGACTCCGTCTCCAAAGNAATTTAGGTACAGAGGCCTGGCACGGTGGCTCATGCCTGTAATCCCAACACTTTGGGAGGCTGAGGTGGGTGGATCACTTGACGTTAGAAGTTCAAGACCAGAGGCCGGGCGCGGTGGCTCAAGCCTGTAATCCTAGCACTTTGGGAGGCCGAGACAGGTGGATCACGAGGTCAGGAGATCGAGACCATCCTGGCTAACACGGTGAAACCCCGTCTCTACTAAAAAAATACAAAAAACTAGCCGGGTGCGGTGGTGGGCGCCTGTAGTCCCAGCTACTTGGGAGGCTGAGGCAGGAGAATGGCGTAAACCCGGGAGGCGGAGCTTGCAGTGAGCTGAGATCCGGCCACTGCACTCCAGCCTGGGTAACAGAGTGAGACTCCGTCTCCAAAAAAAAAAAAAAAAGAAATTCGAGACCAGCCTTGCCAACATGGTGAAACCCCATCTCTACTAAAAATACAAATATTAGCTGGGTGTGGTGGCAGGCGTCTATAATCCCAACTTCTTGAGAGGCTGAGGCAGGACAATCGCTTAAACGCGGGAGGTGGAAGTTGCAGTGAGCCGAGATTGCACCACTGCATTCCAGCCTGGGTGACAAGGCCAGACTCTGTCTCCAAAATAATAATCATAATCATAATAACGTAGGTACAAAAGGAGTTTAGAGTAGAAAGACTTGAGACTGGACTTAAGCAGAGCAGGATAAAGAGGAAATCCTGAACAGGAACTGCCAAGTGGGGGCCCCAGGCAAGAGACATTAGGGTCAGTTCATGCATTTTTATTTGTTCAGTGTGTAAAAGCTTTTTCCAAAAGAAATGGAAATTAATGTGTCCCTCTGAATGTAACATTTACATGTCTTTTTTTTTTTTTTTTTGAGTGGAATTTTGCCCTTGTTGCCCAGGCTGCAGTGCAGTGGTGCAATCTCGGCACACTGCAACCTCCACCTCCCGGATTCAAGAGATTCTCCTGCCTCAGCCTCCCAAGTAGCTGGGATTACAGGTGCTCACCACCATGCCTGGCTAATTTTGTATTTTTAGTAGACAGGGTTTCACCATGTTGACCAGGATGGTCTCCATCTATTGACCTCGTGATCAGCCCGCCTCGGCCTCCCAAAGTGCTGGGATTACAGGCGTGAGCCACCGCGCCCGGCCTACATTTACATGTCTTAATTGCCGTATGTGTGCTTGTAATTATAGTAAATTCCTACAGGTGAGAAGTGTTCTGGCAGGATTTCCTAGACAGAAAAAAAATTGTTTCATTCGATATTCACTTATATATTAGAGGGATTTTTTTTCTTTTCTTTTCTTTTCGGGTTTTGTTTTTTTTTTTTTGAGACAGTCTCACCCTGTTGCCCAGGCTGGAGTGCAATGGCCCAATCTCTGCTCACTGTAAACTCCGCCTCACAGGTTCAAGCAGTTCTCCTGCCTCAGCTTCCCGAGTAGCTGGGATTACAGGCCTGTGCCACCACGCCTGGTTAATTTTTTTTTTTTTTGAGATGGAGTCTCGCTCTGTCTCCCAGGCTGGAGTGCAGTGGCCGGATCTCAGCTCACTGCAAGCTCCGCCTCCCGGGTTTACGCCATTCTCCTGCCTCAGCCTCCCAAGTAGCTGGGACTACAGGCACCCGCCACCTCGCCCGGCTAGTTTTTTGTATTTTTTAGTAGAGACGGGGTTTCACCGTGTTAGCCAGGATGGTCTCGATCTCCTGACCTCGTGATCCCCCTGTCTCGGCCTCCCAAAGTGCTGGGATTACAGGCTTGAGCCACCGCGC
>NW_020260349.1:0-4194 GCF_003255815.1 Theropithecus gelada
CGCTCGCTAAGCCTGTTCTTGTGGAATTCGCAAAGTGATATTTTGAAAACCATAGAGGGCTATGGTGAAAAAGAAAATATCCGACAAGAAAAACTGGAAAGAAGATTTCTGAGAAACTGCTTTGTGATATGTGACTTCCACTCACAGAGTTACATCTGTATTTCTTGGATCTCTTTGCTAGCCTTATTTCTGTGGAATCTGAGAACAGATTTTTCAGATCCCTTTGAAGACTATAGGGACAAAGGAAGTATCCTCCGATAGGAAAAAGAAAGAAGCTGTCTGGGAAACCTCTTTGTGTTCTGTGAAATCATCTCACAGAGTTACAGCTTTCCCCTCCAGAAGCCTTTCGCTAAGACAGTTCTTGTGGAATTGGCAAAGTGATATTTGAAAGCCCATAGAGGACTATGGTGAAAAAGGAAATATCCTCAGAAGAAATCTGGAAAGAAGCTTTCTGAGAAGCTGCTGAGTGTTCTGTTAATTCATCTCCCAGATTTACATCTGTATTTCGTGGATCTCTTTGCTCGCCTTCTTTCTGTGGAATCTGAGAACAGATATTCGGATCCCTTTGAAGACTACAGGGCCAAAGGAAATATCCTCAGATAACAAAGAGAAAGAAGCTTTCTGAGAAACTTCTTAGTGTTCTGTGAAATCATCTCACAGAGTTACAGCTTTCCCGTCAAGAATCCTTTCGCTAAGACAGTTCTTGTGTAATTGGCAAAGTGATATTTGGAAGCCCATACACGGCTATGCTGAAAAAGGAAATATCCTCAGATGAAATCTGGAAAGAAGCTTTCTGAGAAACTGCTGAGTGTTCTGTTAATTCATCTCACAGTGTTACATCTGTATTTCGTGGATCTCTTTTCTCGCCTTATTTCTGTGGAATCTGAGAACAGATATTTCGGATCCCTTTGAAGACTCTAGGGCCAAAGGAAATATCCTCCGATAACAAAGAGAAAGAAGCTTTCTGAGAAACCTCTTTCTGTTCTGTGTAATCATCTCACAGAGTTACAGCTTTCCCCTCAAGAAGCCTTTCGCTAAGACAGTTCTTGTGGAATTGGCAAGGTGATATTTGGAACCCCATAGAGGGCTATGGTGAAAAAGGAAATATCCTCAGATGAAATCTGGAAAGAAGCTTTCTGAGAAACTGCTGAGGGTTCTGTTAATTCATCTCACAGAGTTACATCTGTATTTCGTGGATCTCTTTGCTAGCATTATTTCTGTGGAATCTGAGAACAGATATTTCGGATCCCTTTGAAGACTATAGGCCAAGGAAATATCCTCCGATAACAAAGAGAAAGAAGCTTTCTGAGAAACTTCTTTGTGTTCTGTGAAATCATCTCACAGAGTTATCGCTTTCCTGTCATGAAGCCTTTCACTAAGACAGTTCTTGTGGAATTGGCAAAGTGATATTTGGAAGCCCCTAGTGGGCTATGGTGAAAAAGGATATATCCTCAGATGAAATCTGGAAAGAAGCTTACTGAGAAACTGCTCTGTGATGTGTGCCTTCCACTCACAGAGTTACATCTGTATTTCGTGGATCTCTTTGCTAGCCTTATTTCTGTGGAATCTGAGAACAGATATTCGGATCCCTTTGAAGACTACAGGGCCAAAGGAAATATCCTCCGATAACAAAGAGAAAGAAGCTTTCTGAGAAACTTCTTTGTGTTCTGTGAAATCATCTCACAGATTTACAACTTTCCCCTCAAGAAGCCTTTTGTTAAGACAGTTCTTGTGGAATTGGGAAAGTGATATTTGGAAGCCCATAGACGGCTACGGTGAAAAAGGAAATATCCTCAGATGAAATCTGGAAAAAAGCTTTCTGAGAAACTGCGCTGTGAAGTGGAACTTCCTGTCACAGAGATACATCTGTATTTCTTGGATCTCTTTGCTAGCCTTATTTCTGTGGAATCTGAGAACAGGTATTTCGGATCCCTTTGAAGACTATAGTGCCAAAGGAAATATCCTCCGATAACAAAGAGAAAGAAGCTTTCTGAGAGAGTTCTTTGTGTTCTGTGAAATCATCTCACAGAGTTACAGCTTTCCCCTCAAGGAGGCTTTCGCTGAGAGAGTTGTTGTGAAATTGGCAAAGTGATATTTGGAAGCCCATGGAGGGCTATGGTGAAAAAGGAAATATCCTCAGATGAAATCTTTAAAGAAGCTTTCTGTGAAACTGTTTAGTGTTCTGTTAATTCATCTCAAAGAGTTATATCTGTGTTTCGTGGATCTCCTTTCTAGCCTTATTTCTGTGGAATCTGAGAACAGATATTTCGGTCCCTTTGAAGACTATAGGGCGAAAGGAAATATCCTCCGAAAACAAAGAGGAAGAAGTTTTCTGAGAAACTTCTTTGTGTTCTGTGAAATCATCTCACAGAGGTACAGCTTTCCCCTCAAGAAGCCTTTCGCTAAGGCAGTTCTTGTGGAATCGGCAAAGCGATATTTGGAAGCCCATAGAGGGCTATGGTGCAAAAGGAAATATCCTCAGATGAAATCTGGAAAGAAGCTTTCTGAGAAACTGCTTAGTGTTCTGTTAATGCATCTCACAGAGTTACACCTCTATTTCGTGGATGTCTTTGCTAGCCTTATTTCTGTGGAATCTGAGAACAGATATTTCGGATCCCTTTGAAGACTATAGGGCCAAAGGAAATATCCTCCGATAACAAAGAGAAAGAAGCTTTCTGAGAATCTTCTTAGTGTTCTGTGAATTCATCTCACACAGTTACAGCTTTCCCCTCAAGAAGCCTTTCGCTAAGACAGTTCTTGTGGAATTGGCAAAGTGATATTTGAAAGCCCATAGAGGGCTATGGTGAAAAAGGAAATATCCTCACATGAAATCTGGAAAGAAGCTTTCTGAGAAATTGCTCTGTGATGGGTGACTTCCACTCACATAGTTACATCTGTATTTCGTGGATCTCTTTGCTAGCCTTCTTTCTATGGAATCTGAGAACAGATATTTCGGATCCCTTTGAAGACTGTAGGGCCCAAGGAAATATCCTCCGATAACAAAGAGAAAGAAGCTTTCTGAGAAACTTCTTTGTGTTCTGTGAAATAATCACACAGAGTTACAGTTTTCCCCTCAAGAAGGCTTTCGCTAAGACAGTTCTTGTGGAATTTCAAAGTGATATTTGGAAGCCCATAGAGGGCTATGGTGAAAAAGGAAATATCCTCAGATGAAATTTGGAAAGAAGCTTTCTGTGAAACTGTTTAGTGTTCTGTTAATTCAACTCACAGATTTACATCTGTATTTCTTGGATTTCTTTGTTAGCCTTATTTCTCTGGAATCAGAGAACCGATATTTCGGATCCCTTTGAGGAATATAGGGACAAAGGAAATATCCTCCGATAACAAAGAGAAAGAAACTTTCTGAGAAACTTCTTTGTGTTCTGTGAAATCATCTCACTGAGTTACAGCTTTCCCCTCAAGAAGCCTTTCGCTAAGACAGTTCTGGTGGAATTTCCAATGTGATATTTGGAAGCCCCTAAAGGGCTATGCTGAAAATGGAAATATCCTCTGATGAAATCTGGAAATAAGCTTTCTGAGAAACTGCTTAGTGTTCTGTTAATTCATCTCAAAGAATTACAGCTTTTCTCTCAAGAAGTCGCTCGCTAAGCCGGTTCTGGTGGAAATCAGAAAGTGATATTTGGAAGCCCATAAAGGCCTATAGTGAAAAAGAAAATATCCTCTGAGAAAAACTGGAAAGATGCTTTCTGAGAAACTGCTTTGTGATGTGTGACTTCCACTCACAGAGTTACGTCTGTATTTCGTGGATCTCTTTGCTAGCCTTATTTTTGTGGAATCTGAGAACAGATATTTCGGATTCCTTTGAAGACTACAGGGCCAAAGGAAATATCCTCCGATTACAAAGAGAAAGAAGCTTTCTGAGAAACTTCTTTGTGTTCTGTGAAATCACCTCAAAGAGTTACAGCTTTCCCTTCAAGAAGCCTTTCGCTGAGAGAGTTCTTGTGGAATTGGCAAAGTGATATTTGGAAGCCCATAGAGGGCGATGGGGAAAAAAGAAATATCCTCAGATGAAATCTGGAAAGAAGCTTTCTGTGAAACTGTTTAGTGTTCTGTTAATTCATCTCACAGAGTTACATCTGTGTTTCGTGGATCTCCTTGCTAGCCTTATTTCTGTGGAATCTGAGAACAGATATTTCGGATCCCTTTGAAGACTATAGGGCGAAAGGAAATATCCTC
>NW_020260350.1:0-4193 GCF_003255815.1 Theropithecus gelada
TTATCTGAGGTCTAATTTAGCTGATAACTCTTAAACATCTGGGTCATTCTCTGCTTAGTCCTTCAGCATCCAGCTTAAAATTATTTTTCACCATGAAGCCTTTTATGCTACCTCCTCGCATCCTCTCTCTTAACTAATTACCTAAACGAAATAGCCACATAAGTTTTTGAACAATAATCCTTTAACTTACTGTGTCACTTTTGTAATTCTGTTCTATGTGTATGCTATCCCCAAATAAGCTTTAATCACTATGGAAAAATATGTTTACAAAGCACTTATAATAGTGAGTAAATTATTATAAAATAGTACAGGGGATAAAAACAATGCAAAATTGAATACACAGTATCATCTAATTACTGAAGAAGATGCAGAGAAATATGATTGGGATGTTAATAGAATTATCTCATAGTAAGGGAATTAATGTTATTTTTCTTTCTTTAAAATGCTTGGGTTTTTGGTCAATGTTCTTTCTGCCTCCCGCAGCCTTTCTGCCTACCTCCCAGTTCACCTGCAGCTTCAATGGGCAGTTCCCAAACTACTGACAGATCCCAACATTAAGGCCTGTGTCTCTCAACTTCTCTGACCAAGGATTTTCTCGGGCTTCTTTGGACCTTGCTTAACCCACATGCACAACTTCCCACGGAAAAGCCGGGGAGTTAATGATGGGCAACCCACCATCAATGAGGGACAGAGCAGGAGGATAAACATTCCAGCTTTCATGTCCCCTCACATGCCTGAGGCACAGTCTGTACTGTTCCTCAGGAGGGTTCCCACTGGGACTGAGCCACAGTCACCCACAACAATGACACATTCATTCATGCACATTTTATTGTTTTTTCCCTTCCATGTTTTACTTTTTCCATTTCATTACTTTGGCTTCCTGGGTCACTTTCTATATAAACCACCTGATGTAGGCAAACAGCTCATCTGTGGCACCTGGCAATCTTACAGGCTTGAACCATAACTTACTCAGAGTCTTTAAGGAATATCTTGTCATCTGTCTGAAACATGAGAGGATGGGAGGTCTGTAAGGAGTGGATATGAGGCCACCTCCCACTCAGCTCCCTGTTGACAATCACAGGACAATTTCTCATGCCCTCCGCACTTCAGGTGAGATATGGATCTTCCACTCCAGCCCCACCAGAACAGAGCTGAAGAGCATAAACCTACCTGTGCCCATCTAGATGGAGATCTAGGAGTGGTGTTGCAGTCATCTGGCCCCTTTTGCTTCACAGTGTGGGACAAGGATCAAGGGCATGGCCTCGTGGCTTATTCATCTTTTTACTGCTATGCAAGTAATAAATGGTCTAAATCTAAGAGTGACTCATTGGATCTTTACCATCGAATCTACTAGGCCTTGGATTTGCCTGTTTTTCATGTATGTGCTTGACATACACACTCAAGTCCTTGGCTCGGAGTCAGCATTTGGAGAAACTGAAACTAAGAAATGCATATATCACTTTTATAATGTCATATTCTGATATTAACTAAAAAATGAGGATATAAACATACTATATAAATTTGAATTTGTAAGTAGAGAGTGTATGTGACAGTGCAAAAGCAAAGCCAAAAGGAAAAGTCCCCAAAATGTAAACAATAATTATATCAAGAAAGAGTGTCTTAGTCAGTTTGGGTTGCTACCACCATAGATGAGGTGGCATTTACACAACGGAAACTTCTCACAGTTCTAGAGGCTGGAAGTCCGGATCAGGGTTCTGGCAGATTCCATGTCTGGTGAGAATCTGCTTCCTGATTCATAGATAGTGCCTTCTCACTGAGGCCTCACACAGTGGAAGAGGCAGGAGGTCTCCTTCCATCTTCCTTTTTAAGGGCACTAATCTTATTCATGAGGGCTCTGCCCCAACAACCTAATTATCTCCCAAAGGCCCTATCTCTTATACCATTACACTGAGGGTTAGGATGTCAACCTATGAATCTGGAGAAACATAAACATTATATCTATGACAAAGAGAAATTATTGTGACTTTTAATTTTGTCTCTATACTTTTCATAGTTTCTAAAATTTCAAACATGAGCATTATTACTTTTATAATTTTAAAAACCTATGTTTTGGAAGGAACATTTGAAATTTACATGGCAAGAACATTTATTCTTTAAACAGAGATGTTTTTATACATGGGCATGTAAAATGTAAGCATTCAAAAATAAAGTGGACAAAGGATATAAGCTCTTCATAAAAGAAACACAGAAAGCTAACAAACATATACAAGGCGGCCCAACCTTAATCAAAGGTTAAGCATCAAAGCCTCATAAATCAAAGCATCCATAATCAAATAGACACGAATTAAATTTAAAAAATGAGGTGCCATTGTTTGCTATTAACTTGGCAAATTAAGTGATAAGAACTGACATTAATATGGGTACAGAAGAATAGGCACTCTCATGTAGCATTGTTAGGATAAACTCATCTAATTTCCTAAAGGCCTTTAAAAGCCTTATAAATGTACATTCTCTTGACATGCTATCACTTAAAATAATTTTTCTCTAGAAAAATCAGATCTATTCACAAAAAAAGTTATGCATAAAATTTGATTTCTGATTGCTGGAATTATGCAATCATGAAATTATGAAAAATGATATTCATTTTATTTGTAAACTTTTCTGTCATTTTCAAATATTTTCACTAAATATAGAGAAAGTTTTAAACAGGAAAATGTTACATAAATATTATTTTCTATTTTAAAAGAAAAAAGTTAACAAACTCCACGAGAAAAGCACCATTGTTTTGCTTTTCCTACCTTCATTCCATTAATATGTGTGAAGATGATGCAGGTAAACTGATTTGCCCCAGCAGGCCATGTGCAGGGAGACAACAGAACTATTTGTTTCTCTGCTTTGAACTGAATACAACATGGTTTTTCACTAAAGTTGGAAGATGGAATGATTTGGCAGTAGAAATGAACTGAAGGCAACTTTCTATCTCTCTGGGTCTGAATACCCAGGTAACATTTCAAATGTCACCTCTAGGTTTTTTCTGCATTAACAACCCCTTATTTACATCTCTAAAACACATAGTGCATATAACCAATTGCTACAAAAAGATATTAATACATGCTTTACTCTTTACACAGTGAACGTTAAAAGATATCAATATATCTTTCACCCTTTACACAGTGAACGTTAATGTTGAAGCTATGATGAAGAGAAAATATTTTGCCAATTACTACGAGAAACAGACCAGCATGTTTCATTCTTCACACAGTGGATGTTAACACCGAAGCTATAATGAAGAGAAAGAAATATTTTCTTCTCAGAATCTGATAGTTTTACCTTTAAGAGCTAGAACATTTTAATGTCAATTTCCTTCGTTTGATAGATCGGGCCTTTCTCGTTTTTACTAACGCAGTGTGTAGATATTTCGAATTAATGCTAAGATACTCAGCTCCTGGAGCCTGAAGGTAGTTTCTTGCATTTGCCAATAAGAAAAAAAAAATAATCTAGCAGTGTCTTAGTAAAATCAGCAATTTCTCATACTTTAAAGTGCCATATTTTGTCAAATCTAAGCTGTTGTAACTTGTTGAGATGCACCATTATTTTAGGTACCGTAGGAAAATACTGCAAAGTAAAATAAGCCATGAGAAACTGTGTATCTAAATTATAAAATGAATCCAAATTTCAGAGATGTTCACATAGAGGGAAGGGAGGACATCTGAGAATCAAAGAATGATAATGCATCATTTATGTGTTTCAACAGTGGACTGGAGGCAGTTCTCCTTCATTTAGTTAATTTTCTGCTTTCTGATTTCTGAAAGGAACTGACAGATTTATAAACATATTCAAAGCTTAGCCACTCAAAGCCTTGTCTGAACTCCATACCACGGTACATTGTGCACAATTGGCAATGTGCTGGAGCCACATTTAGACCTGGATGTGCAAGGAAGTTGTTAAATTGTCAAGAATCGGGGGGCGGAGCAAGATGGCCGAATAGGAGCAGCTCCAGTCTTCAACTCCCAGCGCCAGCGACACAGAAGACCGGTGATTTCGGCATTTTCAACTGAGGTACTGGGTTCATCTCACTGGGGAGTGCCGGACGATCGGTACTGGTCAGCTGCTGCAGCCCGACCAGCGAGAGCTGAAGCAGGGCGAGGCATTGCCTCACCTGAGAAGCGCAAGGGGGAAGGGAATCCCTTTTCCTAGCCAGGGGAACTGAGACACACAACACCTGGAGAATC
>NW_020260351.1:0-4193 GCF_003255815.1 Theropithecus gelada
CTTTCGCTAAGACAGTTCTAGTGGAATTGGCAAAGTGATATTTGGAAGCCCATAGAGGGCTATGGTGAAATAGGAAATATCCGCAGATGAAATCTGGAAAGAGGCTTTCTGAGAAACTGCTCTGTGACGTGTGACTTCCACTCACAGAGTTACATCTGTATTTCCTGGATCTCTTTGCTATCCTTATTTCTGTGGAATCTGAGAACAGATTTTTCGGATCCCTTTGCAGACTATAGGGCCAAAGGAAATATCCTCCGGTAACAAAGAGAAAGAAGCTTTCTGAGAAACATGTTTGTGTTCTGTGAAATAGTCTCACAGAGTTACAGCTTTCCCATCAAGAAGCCTTTTGCTAAGACAGTTCTTGTGGAATTGGCAAAGTTATATTTTGAAGCTTATACAGGGCTATGGTGAAAAAGGAAATATCCTCAGGTGAAATCTGTAAAGAATGTTTCTGAGAAACTGCGTAAGGTTCTGTTAATTCATCTCACAGAGTTATATCTGTATTTCGTGGATCTCTTTGCTAGCCTTATTTCTGTGGAATCTGAGAACAGATATTTCGGATCCCTTTGAAGTCTATAGGTCCAAAGGAAATATCCTCCGATAACAAAGAGAATGAAGCTTTCTGAGAAACTTCTTTGTGTTCTGTGGAATCAACTCACAGAGTTACTGCTTTCCCCTCAAGAAGACTTTCGCTAAGACAGTTCTTGTGGAATTGGCAAATTGATATTTCGAAGACCTTAGAGGGCTATGGTGAAAAAGGAAATATCCTCAGATGAAATCTGGAAAGTAACTTTCTGAGAGACTTCTTAGTGTTCTGTTAATTCATCTCACAGAGTTACAGCTGTATTTCGTGGATCTCTTTGCTAGCCTCATTTCTGTGGAATCTGAGAACAGATATTTCGGATCCCTTTGAAGACTATAGGGCCAAAGGAAATATCCTCCGATAACAAAGAGAAAGAAGCTTTCTGAGAAACTTCTTTGCTTTCTGTGTAATCAACTCACCGACTTACATCTTTCTCCTCAAGAAGCCTTTCGTTAAGTCAGTTCTTGTGTAATTGGCAAATTGATATTTGGAAGACCATAGAGGGCTATGGTGAAAAAGGAAATATCCGCAGATGAAATCTGGAAAGCAGCTTTCTGAGAAACTTCTCTGTGATGTGTGACATCCACTCGCAGAGTTATATCTGTATTTAGTGGATCTCTTTGCTAGCCTTATTTCTGTGGAATCTAAGTACAGATGTTTCGGAACCCTTTGAAGACTATAGGGCCAAAGGAAATATCCTCCGATAACAAAGAGAAAGAAGCTTTCTGAGAAACTTCTTTGTGTTCTGTGAAATCATCTCACAGACTTACAGCTTTCCCATCAAGAAGCATTTCGCTGAGACAGTTCTTGTGGAGTAGGCAAAGTGATATTTGGAAGCCCTTAGAGGGCTATGGTGAAAAAGGAAATATCCTAAGATGAAATCTGGAAAGAAGCTTTCTGAGAAACTACTTAGTGTTCTATTAATTCATCTAACAGAGTTACATCTGTATTTCGTGGATTTCTTTGCTAGCCTTATTTCTGTGGAATCTGAGAACAGATATTTCGGATCCCTTCGAAGACTATAGGGACGAAGGAAATATCCTCCGATAAGAAAGAGAAAGAAGCTTTGTGAGAAACTACTTTGTGTTCTGTGGAATCAACTCACAGAGTTACAGCTTTCCCCTCAAGAAACTTTCGCTAAGACAGTTCTTGTGGAATTGGAAAAGTGATATTTGGAAGACCATAGAAGGCTATGGTGAAAAAGGAAATATCCTCAGATGAAATCTGGAAAGAAGCTTTCTGAGAAACTGATTAGTGTTCTATTAATTCATCTGACAGAGTTACATCTGTATTTCATGGATCTCTTTGCTAGCCTTATTTCTGAGGAATCTGAGAGCAGATATTTCAGATCCCTTTGAAGACTATAGGGCCACAGGAATTATCCTCCGATAACAAAGAGAAAGAAGCTTTTTGAGAAAATTCTTTGTGTTCTGTGAAATCATGTCACAGAGTTACAGCCTGACCCTCAAGAAGCCTTTCGCTAAGAGAGTTCTTGTGGAATTGGCAAAGTGATATTTGGAAGCCCATAGAGGGCTACGGCGATATAGGAAATATCCTCAGATGAAATCTGGAAAGAAGCTCTCTGAGAAACTGCTCTGTGATGTGTGACTTCCACTCACAGAGTTACATCTGTATTTCGTGGATCTCTTTGCTAGTCTTATTTCTGTGGAATCTTGGAACAGATATTTCGTATCCCTTTGAAGACTATAGATCCAAAGGAAATATCCTCCGATAACAAAGAGAAAGAAGCTTTCTGAGAAACTTCTTTGTGTTCTGTGAAATCATCTCACAGAGTTACAGCTTCGCCTTCAAGAAGCCTTTCGCTGAGACAGTTCTTGTGGAGTTGGAAAAGTGATATTTGGAAGCCCATAGAGGGCTATGGTGAAAGAGGAAATATCCACAGATGAAATCTGGAAAGATGCTTTGTGAGAAACTGCTTACGTTTCTGTTAATTCATCTAACAGAGTTACATCTGTATATCGGGGATCTCTTTGCTAGCTTTATTTCTGTGGAATCTGAGAACAGATATTTCGGATCCCTTTGAAGACTATAGGGCCAAAGATAATATCCTCCGATAACAAAGAGAAAGAAGCTTTCTCAGAAACTTCATTGTGTTCTGTGAAATCATGTCACAGAGTTTCAGCTTTCCCCTCAAGAAGCCTTTCGCTAAGACAGTTCTTGTGGAATTGGCAAAGTGATATTTGGAAGCCCATAGAGGGCTCTGGTGAAAAAGGAAATATACTCAGATGAAATCGGGAAAGAAGCTTTCAGAGAAACTGCTTAGTGTTCTATTAATTCATCTAACAGAGTTACATCTGTATTTCATGGATCTCTTTGCTAGCCTTATTTCTGAGGAATCTGAGAGCAGATATTTCGCATCCCTTTGAAGACAATAGGGCAAAAGGAATTATACTCCGATAACAAAGAGAAAGAAGCTTTCTGAGAAACTTCTTTGTGTTCTGTGAAATCATCTCACAGAGTTACAGCCTTCCCCTCAAGAAGCCTTTGGCTAAGAGAGTTCTTGTGGAATTGGCAAAGTGATATATTGAAGCTTATACAGGGCTATGGTGAAAAAGGAAATATCCTCAGATGAAATCTGGAAAGAAGCTTTCTGAGAAACTGCGTAGGGTTCTGTTAATTCATCTCACAGAGTTATATCTGTATTTCGTGGATCTCTTTGCTAGCCTTATTTCTGTGGAATCTGAGAACAGATATTTCGGATCCCTTTGAAGTCTACAGGTCCAAAGGAAATATCCTCCGATAACAAAGAGAATGAAGCTTTCTGAGAAACTTCTTTGTGTGCTGTGGAATCAACTCACAGAGTTACTGATTTCCCCTCAAGAAGCCTATCGCTATGACAGTTCTTGTGGAATTGGCAAATTGATATTTTGAAGACCATAGAGGGCTATGGTGAAAAAGGAAATATCCTCAGATGAAATCTGGAAAGAAACTTTCTGAGAGACTTCTTAGTGTTCTGTTAATTCATCTCACAGAGTTACATCTGTATTTCGTGAATATCTTTGCTACCTTATTTCTGTGGAATCTGAGAAGAGATAATTCGGATCCCTTTGAAGACTATAGTGCCAAAGGAATTATCCTCCGATAACAAAGAGAAAGAAGCTTTCTGAGAAACTTCTTTGTGTTCTGTGAAATCATCACACAGAGTTGCAGCTTTCCCTTCTGGAAGCATTTCGGTACGACAGTTCTTGGGGAATTGGCAAAGTGATATTTGGAAGCCCATAGAGGGCTATGGTGAAAAAGGAAATATCCTCAGATGAAATCTGTAAAGAAGCTTTCTGAGAAACTGCTTAGTGTTCTATTAATTCATCTCACAGTGTTACATCTGTGTTTCGTGGATCTCTTTGCTAGCCTTATTTCTGTGGAATCTGAGAACACATATTTCGAATCCCTTTGAAGACTATAGGGCCAAAGGATATATCCTCCGATAACAAAGAGAAAGAATCTTTCTGAGAAACTTCTTTGTGTTCTGTGAAATCATCTCACAGAGTTACAGCTTTCCCATCAAGCAGCCTTTCGCTAAGACAGTTCTTGTGGAATCGGAGAAGTGATATTTGGAAGCCCATAGAGTGCTATCGTGAAAAAGGATATA
>NW_020260352.1:0-4193 GCF_003255815.1 Theropithecus gelada
CTTTCGCTAAGACAGTTCTAGTGGAATTGGCAAAGTGATATTTGGAAACCCATAGAGGGCTATGGTGAAATAGGAAATATCCGCAGATGAAATCTGGGAAGAGGCTTTCTGAGAAACTGCTCTGTGACGTGTGACTTCCACTCACAGAGTTACATCTGTATTTCCTGGATCTCTTTGCTATCCTTATTTCTGTGGAATCTGAGAACAGATTTTTCGGATCCCTTTGCAGACTATAGGGCCAAAGGAAATATCCTCCGGTAACAAAGAGAAAGAAGCTTTCTGAGAAACATGTTTGTGTTCTGTGAAATAGTCTCACAGAGTTACAGCTTTCCTATCAAGAAGCCTTTTGCTAAGACAGTTCTTGTGGAATTGGCAAAGTTATATTTTGAAGCTTATACAGGGCTATGGTGAAAAAGGAAATATCCTCAGGTGAAATCTGTAAAGAATGTTTCTGAGAAACTGCGTAAGGTTCTGTTAATTCATCTCACAGAGTTATATCTGTATTTCGTGGATCTCTTTGCTAGCCTTATTTCTGTGGAATCTGAGAACAGATATTTCGGATCCCTTTGAAGTCTATAGGTCCAAAGGAAATATCCTCCGATAACAAAGAGAATGAAGCTTTCTGAGAAACTTCTTTGTGTTCTGTGGAATCAACTCACAGAGTTACTGCTTTCCCCTCAAGAAGACTTTCGCTAAGACAGTTCTTGTGGAATTGGCAAATTGATATTTCGAAGACCTTAGAGGGCTATGGTGAAAAAGGAAATATCCTCAGATGAAATCTGGAAAGTAACTTTCTGAGAGACTTCTTAGTGTTCTGTTAATTCATCTCACAGAGTTACAGCTGTATTTCGTGGATCTCTTTGCTAGCCTCATTTCTGTGGAATCTGAGAACAGATATTTCGGATCCCTTTGAAGACTATAGGGCCAAAGGAAATATCCTCCGATAACAAAGAGAAAGAAGCTTTCTGAGAAACTTCTTTGCTTTCTGTGTAATCAACTCACCGACTTACATCTTTCTCCTCAAGAAGCCTTTCGTTAAGTCAGTTCTTGTGTAATTGGCAAATTGATATTTGGAAGACCGTAGAGGGCTATGGTGAAAAAGGAAATATCCGAAGATGAAATCTGGAAAGCAGCTTTCTGAGAAACTTCTCTGTGATGTGTGACATCCACTCACAGAGTTATATCTGTATTTAGTGGATCTCTTTGCTAGCCTTATTTCTGTGGAATCTAAGTACAGATGTTTCGGAACCCTTTGAAGACTATAGGGCCAAAGGAAATATCCTCCGATAACAAAGAGAAAGAAGCTTTCTGAGAAACTTCTTTGTGTTCTGTGAAATCATCTCACAGACTTACAGCTTTCCCATCAAGAAGCATTTCGCTGAGACAGTTCTTGTGGAGTAGGCAAAGTGATATTTGGAAGCCCTTAGAGGGCTATGGTGAAAAAGGAAATATCCTAAGATGAAATCTGGAAAGAAGCTTTCTGAGAAACTACTTAGTGTTCTATTAATTCATCTAACAGAGTTACATCTGTATTTCGTGGATTTCTTTGCTAGCCTTATTTCTGTGGAATCTGAGAACAGATATTTCGGATCCCTTCGAAGACTATAGGGACGAAGGAAATATCCTCCGATAAGAAAGAGAAAGAAGCTTTGTGAGAAACTACTTTGTGTTCTGTGGAATCAACTCACAGAGTTACAGCTTTCCCCTCAAGAAACTTTCGCTAAGACAGTTCTTGTGGAATTGGAAAAGTGATATTTGGAAGACCATAGAGGGCTATGGCGAAAAAGGAAATATCCTCAGATGAAATCTGGAAAGAAGCTTTCTGAGAAACTGATTAGTGTTCTATTAATTCATCTAACAGAGTTACATCTGTATTTCATGGATCTCTTTGCTAGCCTTATTTCTGAGGAATCTGAGAGCAGATATTTCAGATCCCTTTGAAGACTATAGGGCCACAGGAATTATCCTCCGATAACAAAGAGAAAGAAGCTTTTTGAGAAAATTCTTTCTGTTCTGTGAAATCATGTCACAGAGTTACAGCCTGACCCTCAAGAAGCCTTTCGCTAAGAGAGTTCTTGTGGAATTGGCAAAGTGATATTTGGAAGCCCATAGAGGGCTACGGCGATATAGGAAATATCCTCAGATGAAATCTGGAAAGAAGCTCTCTGAGAAACTGCTCTGTGATGTGTGACTTCCACTCACAGAGTTACATCTGTATTTCGTGGATCTCTTTGCTAGTCTTATTTCTGTGGAATCTTGGAACAGATATTTCGTATCCCTTTGAAGACTATAGATCCAAAGGAAATATCCTCCGATAACAAAGAGAAAGAAGCTTTCTGAGAAACTTCTTTGTGTTCTGTGAAATCATCTCACAGAGTTACAGCTTCGCCTTCAAGAAGCCTTTCGCTGAGACAGTTCTTGTGGAGTTGGAAAAGTGATATTTGGAAGCCCATAGAGGGCTATGGTGAAAGAGGAAATATCCACAGATGAAATCTGGAAAGATGCTTTGTGAGAAACTGCTTACGTTTCTGTTAATTCATCTAACAGAGTTACATCTGTATATCGTGGATCTCTTTGCTAGCTTTATTTCTGTGGAATCTGAGAACAGATATTTCAGATCCCTTTGAAGACTATAGGGCCAAAGATAATATCCTCCGATAACAAAGAGAAAGAAGCTTTCTCAGAAACTTCATTGTGTTCTGTGAAATCATGTCACAGAGTTTCAGCTTTCCCCTCAAGAAGCCTTTCGCTAAGACAGTTCTTGTGGAATTGGCAAAGTGATATTTGGAAGCCCATAGAGGGCTCTGGTGAAAAAGGAAATATACTCAGATGAAATCGGGAAAGAAGCTTTCAGAGAAACTGCTTAGTGTTCTATTAATTCATCTAACAGAGTTACATCTGTATTTCATGGATCTCTTTGCTAGCCTTATTTCTGAGGAATCTGAGAGCAGATATTTCGCATCCCTTTGAAGACAATAGGGCAAAAGGAATTATACTCCGATAACAAAGAGAAAGAAGCTTTCTGAGAAACTTCTTTGTGTTCTGTGAAATCATCTCACAGAGTTACAGCCTTCCCCTCAAGAAGCCTTTGGCTAAGAGAGTTCTTGTGGAATTGGCAAAGTGATATATTGAAGCTTATACAGGGCTATGGTGAAAAAGGAAATATCCTCAGATGAAATCTGGAAAGAAGCTTTCTGAGAAACTGCGTAGGGTTCTGTTAATTCATCTCACAGAGTTATATCTGTATTTCGTGGATCTCTTTGCTAGCCTTATTTCTGTGGAATCTGAGAACAGATATTTCGGATCCCTTTGAAGTCTACAGGTCCAAAGGAAATATCCTCCGATAACAAAGAGAATGAAGCTTTCTGAGAAACTTCTTTGTGTGCTGTGGAATCAACTCACAGAGTTACTGATTTCCCCTCAAGAAGCCTATCGCTATGACAGTTCTTGTGGAATTGGCAAATTGATATTTTGAAGACCATAGAGGGCTATGGTGAAAAAGGAAATATCCTCAGATGAAATCTGGAAAGAAACTTTCTGAGAGACTTCTTAGTGTTCTGTTAATTCATCTCACAGAGTTACATCTGTATTTCGTGAATATCTTTGCTACCTTATTTCTGTGGAATCTGAGAAGAGATAATTCGGATCCCTTTGAAGACTATAGTGCCAAAGGAATTATCCTCCGATAACAAAGAGAAAGAAGCTTTCTGAGAAACTTCTTTGTGTTCTGTGAAATCATCACACAGAGTTGCAGCTTTCCCTTCTGGAAGCATTTCGGTACGACAGTTCTTGGGGAATTGGCAAAGTGATATTTGGAAGCCCATAGAGGGCTATGGTGAAAAAGGAAATATCCTCAGATGAAATCTGTAAAGAAGCTTTCTGAGAAACTGCTTAGTGTTCTATTAATTCATCTCACAGTGTTACATCTGTGTTTCGTGGATCTCTTTGCTAGCCTTATTTCTGTGGAATCTGAGAACACATATTTCGAATCCCTTTGAAGACTATAGGGCCAAAGGATATATCCTCCGATAACAAAGAGAAAGAATCTTTCTGAGAAACTTCTTTGTGTTCTGTGAAATCATCTCACAGAGTTACAGCTTTCCCATCAAGCAGCCTTTCGCTAAGACAGTTCTTGTGGAATCGGAGAAGTGATATTTGGAAGCCCATAGAGTGCTATCGTGAAAAAGGATATA
>NW_020260353.1:0-4191 GCF_003255815.1 Theropithecus gelada
TGACCCAGCCATCCCATTACTGGGGATATACCCAAAGGATTATAAATTATGCTGCTATAAAGACACATGCACACGTATGTTTATTGCAGCACTATTCACAATAGCAAAGACTTGGAATCAACCCAAATGTCCCTCAGTGACAGATTGGATTAAGAAAATGTGGCCCATATACACCATGGAATACTATGCAGCCATAAAAAAGGATGAGTTTGCGTCCTTTGTAGGGACATGGATGCAGCTGGAAACCATCATTCTTAGCAAACTATCACAAGAACAGAAAACCAAACACCGCATGTTCTCACTCATAGGTGGGAACTGAACAATGAGATCACTTGGACTCAGGAAGTGGAACATCCCACACCGGGGCCTATCATGGGGAGGGGGGAGGGGGGAGGGATTGCATTGGGAGTTATACCTGATGTAAATGACGAGTTGATGGGTGCAGCAGACCAACATGGCACAAGCATACATATGTAACAAACCTGCACGTTATGCACATGTACCCTACAACTTAAAGTATAATAATAATAAATAAATTAAAAAAAAAATAAAGTTGATTCTTAAGAACAGGCAGAGATCTGCATGTCACTCATGAGTTCTAAACCTGTAGGCCTTCTTTATGTGAAGTGACAGGCTTGCTGGGCTATTGCTTCTTCCTTTCTTTATGTGATTAGGAGGTCTGTGGTCTCCAGAGCACCTGTACCTATTACCACTGCTCAGGAACTTCTTCATCTATTCTTCTGGATTCTATACAAACAGGATCATTTTCTATGCAAGCAATGATGGGAAGACATTGAAGGGCAGTAGCTTCTGGAATAGTGACATAGGCAAGAGTCTTAACTAGGTGTCAGTAAAACTTTAGCATTATTTTATATGAATGTTCCAGCCAGCATGAAGTGAAAAGACTGATAATAAACTTCAAACCAGGCTTTCATTTTTATTTGTTTTTTACTACTTAACTCCTAGGCTAGGAAGACGAATCTCATTTCAGCTGAGATTTTGGATTCTAATATTGTGATCAAAAAGTTCACTGCACGAGACAATCTGTCAAATGCAAGATACACAGTATTTTTTAAAAAGACTACGTCATCAATAGTTAAGGAGCCTGTCAAATTACTTACATAGATTTCTGGAGAAAAGATAGTCACTCACAAAAAGTCAGTATATAAATGAGGGTTAACAGAGCATCACAGGATTTATAAAGGAGACATAGAACTCTGAGGCCTGCTATAGTCAGAGTTGGCTCCCAGAGTAGAAGGACGTTGAATTGGCATTGATGGTGGGTGGGAATTGGGTCAGGGGAGGAAATAGGATGGGAGCAAGTGGGGACATTTTAGAGAGCAGAAGTATCTGGACCAGAGTGACCAGAGCTGAGAGTATTTGTTGAAACATTGTAGAATGGGTGGATGGATACTGGTTATATTCTTACATACCTGAAATATTTTTTTGAGTCCAACATTCTCCCAAATACTGTAAAATTATACTTTCCCAAATATTTACTATTTATTTTCTTTATTACAGAGACGAATTTGAAGGCCTTCTAAAGTTAATGGAAATATTTGGGATTCAATGTAGTTATTTGCTAAGCAGAAAGGATATAATGGATTCCTTAAAGAATGAGAACTTTGATCTGGTATTTGTTGAAGCATTTGATTTCTGTTCTTTCCTGATTGCTGAGAAGCTTGTGAAACCATTTGTGGCCATTCTTCCCACCAGATTCGGCTCTTTGGAATTTGGGCTACCAAGCCCCTTGTCTTACGTTCCAGTATTCCATTCCTTGTTGACTGATCACATGGACTTCTGGGGCCGAGTGAAGAATTTTCTGATGTTCTTTAGTTTCTCCAGAGGCCAATGGGACTTGCTGTCTACATTTAACAACACCATCAAGGAGCATTTCCCAGAAGGCTCTAGGCCAGTTTTGTCTCATCTTGTACTGAAAGCAGAGTTGTGGTTCATTAACTCTGATTTTGCCTTTGATTTTGCCCGGCCCCTGCTTCCCAACACTGTTTATGTTGGAGGCTTGATGGAAAAACCTATTAAACCAGTACCACAAGTAAGTAAACCCTCAGCATTCAGTTTGGGATTCACATAGAGTCCTTGGGTGCATAGTTGGTGGCTGCCACCTGCCAGTGGATTCCTGAAGTTGAAGTAGGGATTGGCAAGGGAGGCACCTAGCGTATGTTCTTAAAGGAAGTGCTGACTTTCAGAGTTTGGCAAGTACAGTGTCAGGTCTTGCAGGATCCTGAGATAGAAGATTTCCTTAAATTGGCTCTTCTCTTGCCATGCCCTGGACTTAGAATCAGTGAGATGAACCCTTCAATTAAAGTTGCCATTTTAATTTTTATTTTGTGTGATTATGTGTAAAATAAATATGTAGTTAGTGCCCATTACATGCAATAATTGTTAAGGAGATGAGCTACTCACAGTGAAACAGACAACACTGTGGATTCGGAGTAAGCAGGGTGGGACTGCATGGGACTGACAGCAAGAACTGACAGTGGTATCTCCAGTGTTCCCTGCCTGTAGAGCCCTGGCTCCTGGCTCCACCTAGACTTTCTGACTTGATTTGTCTGGAGTGGGCCCCTGCTATTGTAATTTGTAAATGCTGCCGGGTGATTCAAATGCACAGTGCAGACTCAGAACCACTGCTATAGAAGGTTTTCAAAGGGAGGAGAACTCAAATGAGTTGGCTGCCTGTTGCCTCTGAGCACTGGGTTCCCATTTTACAGAAATCATCATATTTAGTATCTTGCCCTCTATAGGGAGGTGTGGTCATCTTCATTTTTATTAATGGAGGAGGAGAGAAGCACAGGTGATGTAGGTGACCTTCCCACCACTGTGTAGCGCAGAGGTCCCCAAGACCCTGGATTGGGCCTGGACTTTCCAGGTACCAAAGTGACTATTCTTCCTCTCCTGATCTTATATTGAGTAAGCAGGAAGAGCTGGGGAATGATCTATGGATGAGATGGGCTTTGCATTAGTGTTAGGTGTATTTAGGAATGGAGCTGGGAAGGAAAGCACCCCAGGTCAGAGAGCAGGGGACCTAACGTGTAGAGGTGCAAGTGAGATGGCCATAACACTGGGTTCTCTGGGTGACGCTGGCTAGATTAGTGTAGTAGAAGATTCGTTTGCATTAATAAAACCATGGGGATTTAGCCGAGGTCTTAGCTACCGGGAGGGTGGGTCAGGTCTTGGCATTGGGGCAGTTGTGGAAATTGTTAAGAAGAGAATAAAGGGAGTTGAGATTATGAGATAACAGATGCTTATTTTCAAATATTTTTTCTCTTTTTGATTATTTTAATTGCAGTCAAATATATATAATATAAAATATACCACTTTAACCATTTTTAAGGGTATGCTTCAGTGGCATTGAGTACACTTATATTGTTGTGTAACTATCATTACCATCTGTCTCCAGAACTTTTTTTTTATCTTCCCAAATTGAAACTTCCTGTGGATTAAACAATATGTTAAATAGAATGAGCATTTGACTCAGCCGTCAAAGATGCGATTCAGAATAAAGTGGTTTCCATTTTTTCTTAGAGGTGCCATACCCACCCCACATTCCAACAACTACATGCATGAGCAGTGCACAGCACCTCCCCTCTTATCCCCTACCTTCCCACCTCGGTACCTGGCTGTGTCCACAGCATGAACAAGCCATTCCCAACAGCTACAAGGGGTGGGGAAAAACGTGGGACTGCCATTGTGGCCCCATGAACCAGCTGGCCAGCGCCTCCCAGTGGGACTTTTTCTCCCCTGGCCAAGGAGTTCAGCCTGGCCTGAACTGGGGGAAGGCTATAGTGATTAAAGGAACCTATTTGCACAGAGCAAGAGGTTCTTTCTCCAGGACATCCCCCTTTTGCCCCTTAAGCTGTGTTTTTCTTTCTTTATTTTTTTCGTTTTCTAAGCGAGAGGGTTCCTTTTCCTAGACGCTGCTTCTGATAGAGAAAATAATGGAGGAGCGACCCCTGCTGGCTGATAACTGCAAATTCGGCAGGGCCCATTTGAGACAATCTGAACAGACACATGCGACCCCTGAAATCTGTTTTTGTCCCAAACTCAATTCCAGGTTTCAGGCTGAGGCCCTAGAAAGGAAAACCTGATTTGAGGGATCAAAAGTCAGGCAACAGGCACAATGTATATGGGCAGGACCAATTCCTGCTGACTAAACCCCCACTTCATGGAGGG
>NW_020260354.1:0-9614 GCF_003255815.1 Theropithecus gelada
CTGGTACCGGTTGTTCCTTTCCATGTTGAGTGCTTCCTTCAGGGTCTCTTGTAAGGCAGGCCTGGTGGTGACAAAATCTCTAAGCATTTGCTTATCTGTGAAGGATTTTATTTCTCCTTCACTTATGTCAAAAGCCACAAAAAGTTGCATTCAGTAAAGACTGGAATTTTTTTTAAGGTTCTGAACAAGGGCAGTTTCATACAGTCAAGGAAATCGAAGCCTTAATGAAAGTGGCTGTGGCATAAAGGGGATAGAAGGGCCATAAGCAGAGAAACGTATTTGTTTCTTGGAAACAAGTGAAGAGGGAAACAGTAAAGAGACAGCAGTGGAGATGGGGCTGGGTCATGCGGAACAAGGGGAAGGGCCTGTTTTTCCTAGGTATTTTCTAAAGGAAGGAGAGGCTGAAAAGATGGAAGAGCATGAGCATTAAATAATTTAAGATCACTCAGGTGGCAAGATGGGGTGAGATTTGCAAGTGACCTTTAAGAGAAGAGTTATTTTTTCAATTTAGGTGAGGATAGGAGGGGAGGTAAGAATGGGTGTATAGATTGAATAACACCTCTGTGGAAGAGGAGTATAGGATTTGAGGAATTTATAGTCTGATGGATTCTGTTTTCTTTGTGGAGAAGTCAGTATTGTGTATTAGAAGGGTATTCCAAGAGATGAAGTAGGTGACTTGAAAGAGAAGTAAATGCTTGAAATTCATTGCTGTTGATGTAAAATAGGATCTGGATTGACAAGGGCAGTTTGTTCCTGACAAACCAGGACATAGGATCACTCTGTTTTTACTTCAGATATTTTGTGAGAAGAAATGCAAGAAAATGGTGGAGGGTAGTTGAATGAAAGAACAATGGGGTAAAGGAGTTTAGCATTTTGGAAGAAAAGTGGTAAAGGTGATAAAACTTGGGATCCTGAATAAAAGTTCTTTGAAAAGGAATTTGAAGGAGAGATTTTATTCCAGTGAACAGTTTGCAAACTGGAGAGACACAACCCCTAGTGTAAAACACAGGTGCGTTCCAGAGAACAAAGAGAGAGTTCAAGTTTCATAGCAAAAGTTTCCGCCCACGTTCCCAATCAGGTTCATTTATGCAAATGAATGATTCAAACTTGCTGAGTTCTGATTGGTTGGTTCAGGTAAGCTCTGAAGGTCTTGAAGTTAAAAAGATGTGTGTTTTCAGGGATCTCAGAGTATGTGTGTCAGAGTATGTGTGTCACCTCTGGTCAGGAAATGGCTGTTTGGCTCTATTTTACATTTAAGCACAGTTAGCCACTTGGGATTCATCCTGAAGGACTGGATCTTTCAAGCTTCTATTTATTCACAGGAGCTTGGCTGAAAAGGAAAGGGAATGAGACTAGAAGATTGTTGGTCACCAGGAAAGAAGCAGATCGCCTTCCAAGTCTAGGTAAAGTCCAAATGAGGAGATGCAAGGGCATAGTGAGAAGAACTTTGCTTTAGAGTGTGGTGTTAGATATTTCCAAAATATTACAAGTGATGGCACAGCTCGTGGTAATGAGCATCTGTTGTGACAGGAGGTGAAAGCAGCTGGCAATAAAGGACATCAGACAAAGGAGGCTATGATGTGAAAAGTGAGACACTGGAGACGTCTTGATTGGATCAGGAGCGTCACTGCCTCATAGGCTGACCCTGGTCCTCATGAGATGTCCATTATGCATTGTCAGGCATCAATCAGCCATGGTCTCAGCATTCTGAAATGCATGTGTTAACTTAGAATATAGCATGAGGTTTAAATACATAAGAAGAATAAGATTCCAACAGAGGAACTGAACCTTTTTATCTTTGTCAGTAATAAATGTTTGATGTTACCATAATTTTTTTTCAGAAATACAGAAACATACAAGAAAGATATGATGAAAGCGCTTATTTCCTTTATCAAAGATCCAGCCTGGGTGACAGAGTGAGACCCTGTCTCAAAAGAAAAAAAAAAAAAAAAAAAAAAAAGGGAGACAGTTTGGTAGCTTTCCTAAAAGACTGCATATTGTACTACCATAGGGCTTGGCTTGTGCATTTTTGGACTTGTTTGGTTTTGTTTTGTTTTGAGATGGAGTCTCACTCTATTGCCCAGGCTGGAGTACAGTGGCTCACTGCAACCTCCACCTCCTGGGTTCAAGCAATCTCTTGCCTCAGACTCCCAAGTAGTTGGAATTACAGGCTCACACCCCCAGGCCTGGCTAATTTCTTGTATTTTTAGTAGAGACAAGGTTTCACCATGCTGGCCAGGCTGGTTTCGAACTCTTGACCTCAGGTGATCCGCCAACCTCAGCCTCACAAAGTGCTGGGATTATAGGCATGAGTCACTGCACCCGGCTACATGTTTAAATTTTTAAAGAAGTTTCCAAACTCTTTTCCAGAGTGTCTGTACCATCTTATATTCCCACCCACAATGTATGAGTAATTCCGTTTCCCTGCATCCTTGCCTGCAATTTGTAATTTCATTATTTTGTATTTCAGCCATTTTTATAGGTGTGTAGTAATATCACCTTGTGGTTTTAATTTGCATGTCCCTAATGACTTCTGATTTTGAGTACCTTTTCATATGCTGATTTGCCATCTGTATATCCTCTTCAGTACAATGTCATGCCTTTTGTCCATTATCTGTTTGAAGTGTTTGGTATTTTACTGTTGAATTGTTGGGTTCTTTATATATTTTAGACCCTATTCCTTTCTGCATATGTGGTTTACAAATATTTTCTCCGTCTATAACTTGCCTTCTGATACTCTCAGCATGGTGTTCACAGCACAGAATTTTTTATTTTGATGAAGTCCTGATTACCAATTTTTTTCTTTAATAGATCAAGCTTTTTATGCAAAGTCAAAGAACTTTTGGCTTAAATAGCAAAGATTTTCTCCTATTTTCTAAATAATAGTTTTACATTTTATATTTAAGTTTGTTGTCCATTTTGATTTACTTTTTTTATAAAGTATGAGGCTTAAGTAAAGGTTTATTCTTCTGCCTATAGTTATCCATTTGCTATTGTACCATTGGTTGAAAGGCTTCCAGTGAACTGCTTCTGCACTTTCGTTAAAATCTATAAAGCATATTTGTGTGGGTCCATTACTGGGTTCCTGCTCTGTCCCATTGATATTTGGGTTTGTGTCTGCCGTTTCCTCAATACCTGTCTTGATTACTGCAGCTATATGACCCATCTTAAAATCCAGTAGATTAATTGCTCTCACTTTATTCTTTTTTGTCAAAACTGTTTAGTTATACTAGTTCCTTTGCATTTCCGCATAAATTTTAGAATAATCTCATCTATATCTATGAAAAAATCTTGCTGGAATTTTAATGAGAATTACATTAAACCTGTATATCAACTTGTAAAGAAATGACATCTTTACTGTCTTTAGGCTTTCAATCCATGCATATGTGTTTATTCATTTTTTTATCTTTGATTTTGTACTACAGTATTTTTTAGCTTTTAGTTTATAAGTACTGTAGATATTTTGTTAAATTTATACCTAATTATTTCATGCTTTTGAGCAATTTTTTTAAAAAAAAATCCATGTCCATATGTTCATTGATTGTATATAAAATAAATACTATCTATATATTAATACATTTGTCTTGTATCCAGAAACCTTGCTGAACTCACTTTGGAGTATTTTTGATATGTCTTAGGATTTTCTACATAGACAATAATTTCATCTGCAAATAGGGACAGTTTTATCTCTTCTTTTCCATTCTGTTTGCTTTTTATGTCCTTTTCTTGCCATGATGCAAAGGCTAGAAATTGCAGTACTGTGTTGAATAAGACTGGAGAGAGCAGATATCCCTGCCTTATTTTCTAAGTGAAAAGTATTCACTGTGTTTCCTTACTCTAGGGCTTTTGTACATGTTCTTTTCCAAGTTGTAGAAGTTCCCCTCTATTTTTATTTTCTTTCTGAGAGGTCTTTAACTTATAATGAGTGTTGAATATATGCAAGCACTTTTTATTTATTGATACTATTATGTGATTTTTCTTCTTTAGCCATTAATACGATGGATTATATTGATTTATTTTCAAATATTGAACCAGTAAACATCTGGTTTTGATATTAGGATGAGCCTCCCAAAAAGAGTTGGGGAATATTCCCTCCTCTGTTATTTTATAGAGGAGAGTCTATAAAATTGCTGTTACATTTTTTAAACACTGGGTCAAATTCCCTGGTAAAATAATTTTAATTCCTTCCTGGGGATTTCTTATTTGAGGAGTTTTAAGGATTAGGAATTCATTTTTCGATAGTTATAGAGCTATCTCAATTATCTATTTCATATTAGGTGTGTTATGGTAGTTTGTGTTTTTTGAGGAAATGAGATGCTCACTGAAGAGCTGGATCTTTTTATCTTAGCCACAAATAAATTTTGATGTTACCATATAGTTTTATTTCACACTTAACAAAAAATACTGAGACAGAATAATGAAAATGCTGTACCCACAGCTCAGCTGAAGAGATACGTGTTAAGAATGCAAATGTAGTGAAAGTTTCAGTGCATTCCTTTTGCCTAATTCCTGCTCTCACCTCTGCTCTACTTGGTGCCAACATGGGTGTGATGCTTGTTATTTCCCTAGATGTCCAAGTAATTGATTTTTAAAAAACTAGTGTGCTTAACCAATGTGACATTCAGATTCATACCTTTGACTCAGCTGGCATATATTGACAAAAATGATATTATTTGACATGATGTTATTTTGGTTTGTTTCTACAGCTCTTGCAGTGTTTACTCAACATCCTCAGGATACAAGTGTTGAGGTTGGAAAGAATATAAACATTTCATGTCATGCTCAAGGAGAACCACAGCCCATAATTACTTGGAATAAGGTAAGATCTCAACTAAAGTACAGTAATATTAAAAACACTGACAGATGTATCGACCCACTGAAATGGAGGTAATCATTCTCATATTGATTTTTTTACTGTTGCAACTTTTGCTAGCAAATAATACTTTTTACATTGCAGCAGGTTTATTTCCTGTTTCTTATTTTTCTTTCTTTCTTTTTTTTAAAGTAACTGTATCTGATTTTGGGTCAGTGTTTTGATAAGGTTTATCCTTTCTCATTTGCCTGGTGATGAAAACTTCATAAGCATAACTGAATTCCTCTAAGGAAAATTGGTTTTGACACAGATAAATTAAGAGTTTAGTGGCTAATAAGAAACCATTTTAAATGAATAACTCGGAAGTGGATTAAAAGTAGGTCATTGGCTGAAACAGGAAAGGAATGGAAAACCTAATGTTAAAGAAACAAGAAAAAGTAGTTCTGAAGTTTCAAACCCTGAATGGAAACAATAGCTCCTTACTTATGTATCTTACATCTTTTGGAAGCCATGTTCTTCCAACATAACTGCTTCTTCTGTTTTAAGTTTTTCATCAAAACAAAATGGTCGGTCTCAGATTTCAGTGTTCTTAAAAATCAACAAATTTGCACGCCTGAATGTCAGTTTTTGAAACATTTTGACAAAATATAAAATCTGTGGAAGGTTACAAAGCTGTTTTCCAAAACCCACTTGGCTTATTTTTATTGCTGCCATATATTAACAAGGCCTTCTTTTGTGCTGTAGCAAGTCTCACATGTCAGTCTCTATGAAGAGTAAGTTTAGGGGTCTCAATCATGAGTCTTTCGGTTCACGTCCTCTCATTAGTCTGAATATTTTTTAAAACTCCTTTTAATTTGATATTATACATTAAAATATTTTTATGCTAAAGATAGAAAGTGTGAAAAATATACATTTTGGGCAGTCTCTAAAGCCTTATTCTATACTCTATGACATGCATCATTATATAATCACATCAGCAGAATATCTCAGCGTCTACTTTGTAAAAGGTAGCTTTTAATCACAAACAGATTGAGTTCCGACTCTATGCCAGACATTTTACACACACAATCACATTTACCCTTCATAACAGTCCTCTTCAGCTCACGAGTTTGGAAAAGGGATGAGTTAGCATACCTTTGCTACCAGCAATAGAAAAGCCTTACCATAAGCAGATAAGGAATGTTCTGGAAAGCTATCTGATTGCTGAGACTCCAAGCAGATATTTCAGAGCTATAAATTTAGTCTGGAGCTCTGGCAATAGGTGAGGAGAAGGGAGCAACTTTGAAAGAAAATTTAGTAGTGACACAGCCTGAGACAGGGAAGGTGTGGTTCTGAAGGAAGGATCCGCTGGGCCCTGTGACCTGTGCACCTGGTTGCCTCATCCATGCCTTGTGTCTGGTCTCTCTCATCTGCCCTCTCATCTGGTAGGTTCCTGCAACTTCCTGTCACTCCCTACTCTGAGTTACCAGCTACCAATCGCCTGGACTTGTTTTTCAGAATTGGGTAAAGTCAGCTGTGAGAATCCGAAGACCTGTGAAACATTATTTTCACTTGAAACGTTCATGGTTACACTGTGGCCTGTTGGCTATAGCTGGAGTGTGAGTTCTTTTGAAAAAATATCTCCCATCCTCTGTTTCTTGTGAGTCTTTTGGGGCTAGAGGCAGGGCAGAGGCACACCATTTTAACTGCAATTTCTTAAGGCCAATTTCTTTTACTTTTTAAAATTAAGTCCATAATAATGAAAAGTATGTAAATCTATATTAATTAAAAGTAAATACACTTTAATAATAGTTCATATAAAATTTAGTTATTTTTATCTTCTTATGGTATATTTTAATTGTGTATATATATATAAAATACACATATCAGTGTAGCTATACAAAACATATGAGTACATGCAAGGAAGAAATAGAAGGGAAATTAGAAATACGTTAATAAAAATATTTTGATGTTTTTGGATGATGGATTTGTGAACATACTTCTCCTTGTCAATTTGTAATATTTTTTATTTTACATATGGGATCTTGTGAGGTTGTTGAGGCTACAGTACAATGGCATGATCATAGTTCACTACAGATTCACACTTCTGGACTCAAGCGACCCTCTGACTTCAGTCTCCTGAGTAGCTAGAACTACAGGCACATGCTACCATGCCTGGCTGACTTTTGTTCTATTTTTTTTGTAGGGATGGGGTCTTGCTATGTCACTCAGGTTAGTCTTGAACTCCTGAGCTCAAGTGATCCTCCTGTCTCAGTCTTCCAAAATGCTGGGATTATAGGCATGAGCCACTGTGCCCGATCAAATGTAGTTGTCAGAATTATCTTTAGCAGTAAGGAATATATGAATCAATTATGTCTCTCCATTCATTGGAGTGATAATTTTAAAATAATTATTCTATTAAATAATTACATGATTGAACTTTTGGTTATCATATTTAATAATTAGAGAGAGAAAAACCACACTTCCTAGAAACCTCTTTTCCTCTCTTCCTTCTCTCCACTAGATTCATGTATCTCCTCCAGTACTTGACACACAGCAGACATGCAGTACATGTCTGTTGAACAAATGAACCCACATTGAAAAAAGTAAATAAATGATTTTTTAAGGAACCACACCCATCCAGTGACAACTCTTTTTTGTTCCCTAGGAAGGTGTGCAGATAACTGAGAGTGGTAAATTCCACGTGGATGGTGAAGGCACGCTGACTATCTACGACGCAGGGTTCCCTGACCAGGGAAGATACGAATGTGTGGCTCGGAATTCATTTGGCCTTGTTGTGACCAACATGTTTCTTACAGTCACTGGTAGGTGTTTGTAAGTAGCTCCATTTACAACATCCAAATAACTGTCTCCGAACAGCTTCTACTCCTAATCCTATCTGACTGACCTCACTAATCATGCTCTCTTATGCTTTCTTTCTGGTCAAGTGTGTTTATAGTTAAAGCTGTTTTATTCTTTTTAAAATAAAAACTTTTAAATGTAAACAGTCTTAAGGGATATAAAGTGAAAAATAACAATTTAAAAAAGAACATAAATAGCAAAGATTTGCAAATGTGTATCATGTTTTCTTATAATCCAAAAATTATAGAATGCAAGATGTATTTATAGCCAAAATGTGGAGCTGCAGGTTGAAGCATAATATGAAATTCAACATGTACTACGTATTCTAGTCTAGTATGTTTAATCCCAGTTTAAAATTAGAAATCAATCCATCAAACTCCCAAGTAAGCTTTACAACCACCAGAACAAATATCTCAATGTTTGCAGGCATTTATAATTGGCCAACATAATTGACATAGCTTTTTACATTCTATCATCAATCTAGTTATATAGCTAGAACCCTCTGCGGGTTGACTATATATAATGATTGTTTAAAATACTGTTTACCGTAGTCTTATAAAAAATCTTTTTTTCCTTTTTTTCATTATTTAGTTCACAAGGGAGATGGGAGAGTCCATTTGTAGACAGGCTTGCGTAGACTGTACTGAAACTCAGCTGAGGTTATTTACAAGTGGAGACAGGCTGTGAAGATTGCCTGGTGTGTTCTCTACATGGGGAAGCATTGAAGGAAAGCACAGTATGTCTGCATATGGGAGTTGACATCAGTGTTGCTTTTTTTGCAAATGGGTTCAGGAGTTTTTGCTGTATTGTTAATCAACAGTTGAAATAAATGAGTTTAGCTATGAGCATCTGGAATGCTATTTTGGGCTTTGCTCATCTTTCGGTTTCCTTAAAAAAGAACAAATTTCATAAATATAGTTTTGCACATTCTTTTTTACCTTTTAGTTTTTCCAGGCCTTATGGGTTTATAAAAGAGATTGGGTAACTCTTTCATTATGTACAATAATATTTCATAACACAGGCCTGACTTAAAATAGATTTAGCTTATCCTCCAGCCTGGGAGACAGAGCGAGACTCCGCCTCAAAAAAAAAAAAAAAAAAAAAAAAAGATTTAGCTTATCAACTCATATTTTTTGTTTTGTTTTGTTTTGTTTTGTTTTGTTTTGTTTTTTTGCTATGCAAATATTTTTATTAAGAAAATAGCTTTTATAGGTTCTATAATGTTCATAAAATTAATAAAAGTTTATTGTATAAATTTGCATAATAAAGAAAAAACACAAAATTGCATGAAGTTCACCCAAAACACTAGCTGGAAATAGGCATTGTTTTAATTTTTATGTCTTCAAATAATTTTTCAAAAACCTGAGAGTATATTCTTTCTTTCTTTATTTATTTATTTAATTTATTTATTATTATTATACTGTAAGTTGTAGGGTACATGTGCATAACGTGCAGGTTTGTTACATATGTATACTTGTGCCTTGTTGGTGTGCTGCACCCCTCAACTCGTCATTTACATCAGGTATAACTCCCAATGCAATCCCTCCCCACTCCCCCCTCCCCATGATAGGCCCCGGTGTGTGATGTTCCCCTTCCTGAGTCCAAGTGATCTCATTGTTCAGTTCCCACCTATGAGTGAGAACATGCGGTGTTTGGTTTTCTGTTCTTGTGATAGTTTGCTAAGAATGATGGATTCCAGCTGCATCCATGTCCCTACAAAGGACACAAACTCATCCTTTTTTATGGCTGCATAGTATTCCATGGTGTACATGTGCCACATTTTCTTAATCCAGTCTGTCACTGATGGACATTTGGGTTGATTCCAAGTCTTTGCTATTGTGAATAGTGCTGCAATAAACATACGTGTGCATGTGTCTTTATAGCAGCATAGTTTATAATCCTTTGGGTATATCCCCAGTAATGGGATGGCTGGGTCATATGGTACATCTAGTTCTAGATC
>NW_020260355.1:0-4191 GCF_003255815.1 Theropithecus gelada
CTCCCAAAGTGCTGGGATTACAGGCTTGAGCCACCGCGCCCGGCCTTTTTTCTTTTAAGAGATGGGGTCGGCCGAGCGCCGTGGCTCACGCTTGTAATCCCAGCACTTTGGGAGACCGAGGCGGGCGGATCACGAGGTCAGGAGATCGAGACCATCCTGGCTAACACGGTGAAACCCCCTGTCTACTAAAAATACAAAAAATCAGCGGGGCGTGGTGGCTCAAGCCTGTAATCCCGGCTACTTGGGAGGCTGAGGCTGGGGAATGGCGTGAACCCGGGGGGCGGAGCTTGCAGTGAGCCGAGATTGCGCCACTGCACTCCAGCCTGGGAGACAGAGCAAGATTCCACCTCAAAAAAAAAAAAAGAAAAAAGAGATGGGGTCTCTCACCCTGTTGCGCAGGCTGAAGTATAGTTGTGCAATCACAGGTCACTGCACCCTCAAACCCCTGGGCTCAGGCAATCCTCCTCCCTCAGCCTTCTGAGTAGCTGAGAGTACAGGCATGTGCCACCACACAGACACACACAGCTTTATATATATATATGTTTTTGTTTTTGTTTTTTTTGTAGAGACAGGGTTTTACTATGTTGCCCTGGCTGGTCTTGAACTCCAGGGCTCAAGCGATTCTCCCACCTCAGCCTCCCAAAGTGTTGGGATTATAGGCTTGAGCCACCGCACCCGGCCTTAAAAATAGTATTTCAAACTGTATAGCCACCAGAAGTACACAGTTATAAAAAATGCAGGCCATGCCGGGCGCGGTGGCTCATGCCTGTAATCCCAGCACTTTGGGAGGCCAAGGTGGGCGGATCACGAGGTCAGGAGATTAAGACCATCCTGGCTAACACGGTGAAACCCCGTCTCTACTAAAAAAAAAAATACAAAAAAAAATTAGCTGGGCATGGTGGCGGGCGCCTGTAGTCCTGGCTACTCGGGAGGCTGAGGCAGGAGAATGGCATGAACCCGGGAGGTGAAGCTTGCAGTGAGCCGTGATTGCGCCACTGCACTCCCGCCTGGACTACAGAGCCAGACTCAAAAAAAAAAAAAAAAAAAAAAAAAAGCAGGCCAGACGCAAACGCTCATTCCTGTAATCCCGGCACTTTGTGAGTCCAAAGTTGGGTGGATCACCTGAGGCCATGAGTTCAAGACCAGCCTGGCCAACATGGTGAAACCCCTTCTTTACTAAAAATACAAAAATTAGCTGGGCGTGGTGGCAATGTGCCTGTAATCCCAGCCACTTGGGAGGCTGAAGCAGGATAATCGCTTGAACCTGAGAGGCGGAGGTTGCAGTGAGCCGAGATCACACCACTGAACCCCAGACTGGGTGACAGAGTGAGACTAAAAAAAAAAAAAAAAAAAAAAACCTGCAGACACTTCACTTGGCATCTCCAGTGCCTTCAGCTTTCTGTGCCTGGTCTGTTTGGGCATCTCCATTTTCTTCAGGGTTATTCCTCTCCTTGCCAGCATCAGCCTTTCCCTTTTTCCCTTTGGGTACCTTCTCTCCCTTCTTTACAGGGCATTTTAAGGCTTGGGCTCTGGCTTTGGAGTAGCAGGTTTAGCAGACAACCTTCCAGATCTTCTCTGAGGTTTGTCCTTCACCTTGGCTTTATCTCCTTTAACATCCCCTTCAACCCTTCTCTTGGGCTTAGTGACCATGGTGGCATGACATCGGCACTGGTTGCAGGGATGCAGAGCGCATGGGCTTTGGTCAACTGGGGGTCATTCTCGCCTCTTCTTCACACTGCTCCACTTTGAAGATGTTTTCCTATCATTATATAAACAGCTATCTGCTTTTTATATTGTGACATGATATTTCATTGTATACATATGCCTTTATTGAATCAGTCACCTTATTTATGTAATCAAACACTTATTTCCAATTTTTGCTGTTACAAATAATCTGCAATAAGTCATGTGCATGGCTCACACCTGTAATCTCAGCACTTTGGGAGGCTGAGGCAGGAGGATTGCTTGAGGCCAGGAGTTCAAGACCAGCCTGGGCAACAGAGAGACCCCATTTCTACAAAAAATAAAAATAAATTAGTCAAGCATAGTGGCACACACCTTTGGTCCCAGCTACTTGGGATGCTGAGGTGGGAGGATCACTGGAGTCAAGAATTGGAGGCTGCAGTGAGTTATGATCATGCTACTGTACTCTGCCTGGGCTACAGAATAAGGTCCTATGTCAAAAAAATTTTTTTGCAGCCAATAACCTTAAATATACACCATTTTTTGCAGCCAATAACCTTAAATATACACACTATGTGTGACTCTATGTGAACTCCTGGAAATGAAGTTGTGGAGCCATGAGTTTCACAGACTGATTTCTCTTAGAAGCAGACTTTGGGACAGAAATTTAGAGTTCCAGACATTTATTAGGAGGTATCCCTGGGTTCAACAGCTATGAAAGGGAAAAGGAAGAAGGAACTTGGCAGAAGCAGAAGCTGACCTGTGATGCACTCATGCAGCCTAAGATAACCCCATAGGAAAGCTGTGGAGCTGAAATGACTCAGCAGAGTTATCCTGCACTGGGCGGAAGTGGCAAGGCCTTTATATCAGTCATTGGATGTGGGCTGCCACAGAAAAGCATATCTTTGGGTGAGACAGCTCTTTGCTGCTGAGGCAAAAATTGAAGGGGCTGACAAATGAAGACTGACTGCTGACAGAATTCCTAGCAACTGGGGCAACAAGATCTTTCTGGAAAGGGGTATCTACATTTTGTAATTTTTATGATTTTACCAAATTGACATGACAAGTTATTATTTATTTATTTTTGTTTGTTTATTTATTTATTTTGAGATGGAGTCTTGCTCTGTCGCCCAGGCTGGAGTATAGTGGCGCCATCTCGGCTCCCTGCAACCTCTGCCTCCCGGGTTCAAACAATTCTCCTGCCTCAGTCTCCAGAGTAGCTGGCACTACAGGTGCCCACCACCACGCTCAGCTAATTTTTGTGTTTTTTTTTTAGTAGAGACGGGGCTTCACCGTATTGGCCAGTCTGGTCTCAAACTCCTAACGTTGTGATCATCCTGCCTCGGCCTCCCAAAGTGCTGGGATTACAGGCATGAGCCACTGCACCCGGTCAAGTACATGACAAGTTATACTCCACAAGCAATGTATGAGAATGTCTGTTTACCCATTATCCTCCCCAATATAATGTATTATAAAAATTCTGTATATTTGCCAATCTGGTTAGGTAAAAATGTGACATCTCCATGAGGTATTAATTTTCCTTCTTTTTTTTTTTTGAGATGTAGTTTCACTCTTGTTGCCAGGTTGGAGTGCAATGATGCAGTCTCAGCTCACTGCAACCTCTAGCTCCTGGGTTCAAGTGATTCTCCTGCCTCAGCCTCCCGAGTCGCTGGGACTACAAGTGGGTGCCACCACGCTTGGCTAATTTTTATATTTTTAGTAGAGACGGGGTTTCACCATGTTGGTCAGGCTGGCCTTGAACCCCTGACCTCAGGTGATCCACCCACCTCGGTCTCCCAAAGTGCTGGAATTACAGGCATGAGCCACCACTCCCCGCCTTGTCAAGGGTTTTCTCACAACATGGTGGAGACGGTTAAAGGGGAAGTAGACGCATATGAAGAGGGGGAAACCTGAGGGCATCCTGGCTTTATAACAACCCATTCTCTCAGGAATTAATCCATTCTTGAGAGAATTAATACAGTTTCTCAAGAGCAAAAATTCACTGCCTGACCGAATAGCACCAAGTCATTCATGAAGGATCTGCTCCCACAATGTAAATGCCTCCCACCAGGCTCCACCACCCAGCACTGTCAAGTTGGGGATTAAATTTCCATATGAGTTTTCTAGGGACAAACAAAGCATATCCAAACCATAGCACTAGGTAAATGTTATTCACAACTGATTCATGTGGACTGCTCTAATTACCTTTCTTTATGCCACTTCCTGGTTTCTCTACAGTTAATAATTGATTCCTTACTTTGCTTAGTTTTCTCTGTCTCTATCACTAATTCTTCCTTCAACTCTTTAACAGATGTATCACTGCAGTCTGTGCTACCAACATCTTTTGCCTGAATTATTGGGATAATTGCTTCCTTATTAGGCAATCCAGTTGCTTCTTTATTATCTCTGTTTCCACCCTTGTCTGCCAATAGTCCATTCTCAAATGGAAGCAAGAGTGAACTGTTGGGGGCCGCACCGGGGGTGGTGGAGAATGAAAGAACACACACA